>NC_136423.1:76285000-76400000 GCF_052625555.1 Lactuca saligna
ATGATACACGCATACATAATACAAGCAAGCTTTTCCACACTTTAAGGACGAGTCGGATGTTATAATATGCGCCAACGATTCTTTAGGACTCCAAATGCTCGTTCGACATCCTTCATAGCCTTTTCTTGGTGCGTTTTTTACTTTATGCGTTTTGGATCACCTGGACATGTTAGTGTTTTCACAAACACAACAAATTCAGGGTATATACCATCGGCAAGATAATACCCATAATCGTACGTCGTTCCATTCACTTGAAATGGACAGTTAGGTGCGGACCCATCACAAAACCCATTGAATATGGGCAACATATCTAAAACATTAATATCGTTGTTTGAGCCGCGAGCACCAAAAAAAGCATGCCAAATCCAAAGTTCCTATGACGCAATAGCTTCAAGTATGATTGTGGGGTGACCCTTATCACCCCGTGTAAATTGCCCTTGCCATGCATTGGGATAACTACCCCAAGCCCAATGAAGACAATCCAAACTTCCAAGCATACCAGGACTCCAAATGCTCGTTCGAAATCCTTCATAGCCTTTTCTTGGTGCGTTTTTTACTTTATGCGTTTTGGATCACCTGGACATGTTAGTGTTTTCACAAACACAACAAATTCAGGGTATATACCATCGACAAGATAATACCCATAATCGTACATCGTTCCATTCACTTGAAATGGATAGTTAGGTGCGAACCCATCACAAAACCCATTGAATATGGGCAACATATCTAAAACATTAATATCGTTGTTTGAGCCGTGAGCACCAAAAAAAGCATGCCAAATCCAAAGTTCCTATGACGCAACAGCTTCAAGTATGACTTTGGGGTGACCCTTATCACCCCATGTAAATTGCCCTTGCCATGCATTGGGATAACTACCCCAAGCCCAATGAAGACAATCCTAACTTCCAAGCATACCAGGAAAGCCATGAACACTAGCATGATGAACATATAATGATTAAACGTTAGTAAAAGTGGGTTTACGCAAATATCTTGGGATAACTACCGTGTAAATTTCCCTTGCCATGCATTGGGATAACTACCCCAAGCCCAATGAAGACAATCCAAACTTCCAAGCATACCAGGAAAGCCATGAACACTAGCATGATGAACAACACATTTGCAAAACTCATCCAAACTGTCCCTAGCTACTTATTCAAACATTTGAAAATATTCATCACATGAATCAGAAACAGAACCTTAAGCTAACTGACGAACCGCAACTACGGATTTTTATATTTCTGAAAACTTATCCGCACCTCTTGCATCTCGACGTTGTCTAATATATTCAGAAATGTTAGTAACGTCACCAACTATATGAAGAAATAAATGTTTTGCCATTCGAAATCAACGTCGAATTTGGTGTTCCCCGTAAACAGAATTTTCATTGAAGCAATGTGCCATTAGATGGGTGTTTGCATCCCAACGATCTCTGAGAATCATCTTCCGCATCTTAGGTTGACTAGATTCGACTTCCTCCTCTTCTTCTTTTTCTTCTTGCACCGTTTCTATAATCGTTTCCCATGATTTAACAATAGCCTGACCAATGGTTAGTAACAACTTACAGTTTTGTAACAGATTTGCCTTTTTTAGAATTTTTTTAAGAAGATAAGATAAAGATAGGTTTGAGTGAATAGGTTATGATATAGAGTATATGTTTGTATTTATAGTGGTTAGAAAAAATGAAAATAAATAAATAAATATGGCAACGGTCATTTGCAACGTTCACAAAACCCACCCAACGTCCACCTTTTCAAACTTTTTCCCTCAGTATAAAGCCACCGTCGGTGTTATACCAGCAGTGAAAGTAACGTTGCGGCCCGATGTTTACCAGCGGTGAAGTTGGCCATGTGGGCTTACCGCCGATGAGATCTTCATGATACCGTCTAGCCTAAGGCACTCTTGCTCTCTCACATGAAACTATTAAACATCAATAGGCTAGAATTAAAACTTGTATTTATTACTAAACAATAAATATCTCCTTATGCACCTCTAAGCTATCAAATAGTAAACAAGGGAAGTCAGAATTAGAAATTAAAATTCTTAATATTAAGTACTAACCAGACAACCAATTAGGCATCGTAATAAAAAGGAGAAAAGTAAAAAAAAGTGAGTGATGGAAAACATATAAAAGCTCCTAAGTTTTCGAAGTATTCTATGTGGTTATATATCTCTTTACAGACTTGCAATACCATTGATCTTTGCTGATTTAAAATAAGACTAACGTCTCTTATCTTCATAAGAACAACACACACTACATTCGAGATTGACAATAGATCCTCTTCTTCCAAGACTAGTTTGTTAAGGACCTTTTCAACTAATTTACTTAACTTTCAACCTCCTATGCCATTAAAAGCATAAGAGATATCATCTCCAACTTTCATTGTCTTATTCATCTCTTGTACCTTCACCTCATAATAAGGTTGAAGGTTGACGGTTCCCTCTAATCTAATTTCCTTCGTTACTCTTCTTCCTCTCAAATCTCAGAACAGACGCGAACAAATGAAAGTTTCCAATCCATGCTCTATTCAAGTATTCAAATAACACATGTTGATCATTAATTCTTAAAAATTGGACAAACACGAATCGACCCCTTATCTTGGAAAGCTTTTTTGAAATGTAATAACATCCACAACTAACCCATGTCTATTACATTTCCATAGATCCTTTACCAACAAATAACCTATTAGATGGTGTAAAATCTTTGAAAATAAGTTAAGTCTTTTCCAAATATCTCTTGACCTTCCAGAGGGTGAAAAATATCTAAAGATGTCTTAAAAGTTTATATTAAAAGTATTCAAACATAAACATTAATTTATAGATTATTGGGTGATTTATGTACATGTATATATTTATGGGGGTGTGTTTGGCAACTATCATGCAGGTTAACGGGTTTATATGCTGACTTTGGGTTAAAGCCATGGATCTTCTTATCCGAAGTATTTAAGTATTGTACCTGCATTTTCTTGTCATTCAATTCATTTGTTTCCTTCATATATGTATTCACAAACTCTTTTGTCTCTCTCACTTGTAGATTAGGGTTTCATATCTAGGGTTTGTTCATATTCTTTGTTTTATGTATAAATTTCTAGTTCATATATAGTATGAGTGTGAGTGTGATATGTAGTGAGGTTTTCTAGTGTATTATATTGATGTAAACCATCCGTTTCATAATGAATGAAATGATGATGTTGAGAAGTTCTTGAGTTGTTTACGTTTTTTAGATGGTATCAAAACGTTCAGGCTCTGATTATTCTCTTTTGATGTTCGTTGGTGTTTTCTTCACTCGATCGTTGATTTAATAAAGGTATTCTCCGAATCCAATTTTTTTTTCCTTAGTTTTGGTTAAATCGTCATAGTTGTTGTTGTTGGATTAGTGTCTAAGCCTGTAACTATATTTGGTAAATACTTGACCCGGTTGTGCATGGTCCTTTTGGGTTGCCTTCACCGAAGTAACATGATAGGATGATTTATTAAGAAAGAGGTTATGATGATTTATTAATATGTTATATGAATAATATATTAATGGAGAAATCATATAATTAAATTAATATTCGACAAGAATTAATTAAGAAATTAATTATGTGACTAAAAGACATTAATTTAATAACAGGGACTTAAACTGTCAAATGTGTGATAGTTGAGTATTGGGTTGAGGAGCCTCTTGGACTAGGCATGGATGAAATTAGGATGTGTCCATCCATAATTTCTGCCCTAAGGCCCTATTCCAGAAGCTTCCTTGGATAGTTTAACGCCTAAGCTGTCCATTAGGGTTTAGACTGAAACCCTAGTTGCTCCAGTATAAATAGGACCCTAAGGCTTACAATTTGCGGCCACTTGAAACCCTAGAAAGATCATAGCCGAAATTGTGCCTCTTGCAACCTCTCTCGAATATCATTCTTTTGCTATTGGTGTTTGTAAGCCATTAGAGGAGTGACAATTGTGACTCTAAGCTTCAAAGACAAGAAGATTCAAGCAAGCAACAAGAGGTAATCATCTAGATCTGACTTGTCACATTAATTTCGAATTATACTCATTAGATCAAGTTTTGGAAGTTTTGGATGAATGCATGTATAATTAGAGAAACCTAGATCCAAGCATTAGGGTTTGCATGAGCACATAGGATGTTCTTTTGGCTCAAACACATCAGTGATATCAGAGCTTTGTTTGGTTTCTGTTGTATTGATGTTTATTTATTCATGCTTTAAAATCATTTTTTGGGCTAACTGTCTAATGAACTCGATGAGTTCCAATTTTGAACTCGACGAGTTTAGCTGTCACACATAGAGATTTTTGGGATCTCTTGCTGTTTTGCTTAAGGATACTTACCTAAATCATACTAAAATCTGAATTTTATTACTGTTTTGTGAATATCCTTAACAAAACAAAATATAATCACCAATTGTTTGAATAATAAATTCCTTATTTGATAATATTTGATTATTTGAATTAATTATTGAATTATCTTGTGTAACGCCCGCGTTTCCAGGCTAGGTATTATTGTTGATGTAATAGTCTAGGTTAACCATTGTAACTCTTTTTGAAGTATTAATGACGAAATATTTGAGTATTATGTGAATTATGTGTTTATTTTCTTAATTATTATAATTTAATGAATTAAGAATAAAATGAGCATCAAAATTAAAATGTGAGATAAGCCCGATATCTTTTCATGAAGATGTAGTGGTTGAAACAAGGATTCTGAAGATATAAAGAATGCCGAAATCCAAGTTATAACAAAGAACTTATGACATGTCGAAGTTTCGTGACAGAATAGGCAACGCTGAATGACGTAAAAAGTGAAATTTACATTAGAGCGATATTTAGCCTTAGTGATCTAAACGAATGTTGTAGAGTTCATTAAACCGAGAGCGTGCCTAAAAAGATCATCCAAATCTGACTTCGTATGAGGAAGTTATGATTTTCTGAAGTTTCGACTTAACAGTATGCAACTCGAATACTCGATTTGAGATCGAGCGGTTTTTAGCCGAAACAATCTAAATGAGAATCGGAGATCTCATTAATAGTAGTAAAACGATAAAAAGACAGGCGAAAACGGACGTCAGATGAAGAAGTGGTGAATTTATAACGGAGTTTTCCTGTCTCGGCCTACTAAAAATAAATAATAAAAACAAAGTCAAATTTAGCCAATGGAATCTAAATGAAAGTTGTAGAGCGTAGTCTCACTAACGCAGGGATATAAAGAACGTTGAAAGCAGAGTTCGTATGAGGAAGATATGAATTTTGGAAGTTTTATAAATAATTAAAATATATATTTAATTAAGAATTTCGGATAATAACCGAAGAGTCACTGATCCTATCCGAACTACGCCCAGCGTACAGCGAAGCATGACCCGCCTTAGACTCGAATGCTCCGAATACGTAAGCAATGACGATTTCCGAAGCGTACGCCCCGCGTACTGCGCATTACTCCCAGCGTAATGCGAGGCTTCTGCCCCTATATAAAGGATGCGAGGGCAACCGACCTTTATGCTCCTTTTCTCTTCTCTCTCTCCCTTTTTACCTTGTTTTTCGTGCAAGAAATATCTCGAAGCCCCGGTATTAATCTCGAGACCCGAAGCAAGTCCCAAAGCCTCGAAGATCCCGAGAAGTAAAATTCCCGAGCCGAAGCTCTGCCCACAAGGAGTCCGGTTTTTGTGAAGATCTTCCAGATCTACCGAAGAATACTACTTCTACAAGCCGTAGTGTTATCCGATCATCTACTGATCAAATGAGTGTGTAGTTACCTTCTTCTAACGCATAATCAAGAAGTATTTTATACGAAATACGTGTTATGTGTATATTTTGTTGTTATATGTGTGAATGTATATTCGCTTTCTTCTATCTCATAGATATGATTTATTCTCTATGACATACGTGTTATATGTATGTGCCTCATTTGTTGTTTGGAATATGTATTGAATAAGAATGCTATACAGGTTTTAAACTATGCATAAAAATATATCGATTTGTATCTACTAATATTTTGGGTAGAACATGGGTAGATAGTTGATGTGTGATAAACAGATGAGAGGCCTCAATGTTGTTTTTGGATTCAATCATCCAGCGGAGTTTAGATGACGACCATAGACTTTTCTAGACAGTCCTGTGGAACGCTAGTAGGTTCGCCACCTGTAGGTGTTAATGAACTTGGGTGTTCATTCGTTGTACTCCATCCCCCTCATGGTTGCCTTATTTGACATATATTGTTGGAAAACCCCCGAATGCATGTGTTGTCGCCCTGATGAAATATTCTAAGACTAGGTCCCTTGGGTTAGTTGTTTTAGGGACGTAAAGTGAGAATAACGGGAATGGGTAATTAGGTTATTGTTGCTTGGTGGAATTAAATATAATTATTTATTGTGGGTTGAAAACCCTATATGCTCACCAAGCTCCCAAGCCTGACCCACTCAGTTTCTTTGTATTATAGGTAGTGGCGCCAGAGCATAAGTTGGATGACTTGTCAAGTTATTTTTGGATTATAGACCTGTAGTTATATTTAACTATTGTAAGGTCTGTATTGAAATGTTTATGCTTTTGGTCTGTTTATCGGAACATGACATCCCGAGTATTGTAATATAATGAAAAATACATTTCTTTAAGAAATGCTTTGGTAAATCTTATTTTTATCATATTTTGTTTTGGGAACAAATTCTGCAACTGTTTTAATCAAAGGATTACTCTGAAATTATTTTAAAATCATAAATTAAACCGGTCTTTTCTGGCCGTGATTTTGGGGATGTCACATCTTGTAAACTAATTGATTAGGTCAAATTTAGATAATCATTAAATTAATTGTTTAATTTAAAATTATTTGCTATTTGATCCTTGTGTTTTGAAAAGTTCAAAACTTATCCTCAAGTTTTGAAATTTAAATTTTTTATTAAAAGTTAATTTAAACTATTTAAATTTCAAACCCTAAAATTTTATAAGTTTAAAATTCAACCTTATACTTTACAATATTATAAGATTAATATATATATATATATATATATATGTATGTATGTATATATATATATATATATATATATATATATATATATATATATATATATATAAATTAATCTTATAATATTGTAAAGTATAAGGTTGAATTTTAAACTTGTAAAATTCTAGGGTTTGAAATTTAAATAGTTTAAATTAACTTTTAATCAAAAATTAAAATTATATATATATATATATATATATATATATATATATATATATATATATATATATATATATATATATAACTTAAAATGCTAGTCTTACCGTCAGTAGGTCTCATTCACGATGTCGATCTATAAGGAGGGGGCGTATAAGGTTATGGCCTATAAAATGACCATTTAATGGGTGTCCACTCTCACCCACCGCTTCCTTGATTGGTGAAGGATCGTTAGCCGAACGGGTAGGATAGGGCAACCCTTTCTCATTAATAAGTATAATGAATTATAAAAGTAACTAAATGTTTTTACAAAATTCTCAATCTTAGTACTTTAGGAAAAAGTGAATTGATGCAATTCCATGAAATTACACTTTGTACCCTTGCTAAGATGTTGGTGGAGCATGTGTGGTTAACCGACACACTAATTGGGTTCTTAGAAAAAGTGACAGAGGGTGACTCATTGTTTGTCATAGTTCGATGGAGCTTGTGTGGTTAACCGACACATCGAATATGTGACTGTAACAATGAGGACACCATGTACATTTGCATGGTTATTCACACCCTCTTTGTGATCCTCGGCATCCCAGTCACAAACTAGAGGGGCATATCGAGATTTAAACATGACATTGAAAAGTTCAATAAATCTCAAAAGATCTAGGAATTTTCAATACATTTAAAACTTAATCCTTTTTTCGTTTTTCATGGTGGAGAATTAGTGAATCGTCATTCACTTACCTTCAAATTATTTACTTGTTAGATTACATAATCCCTCTTCTAATTTGTAAATAATGTTGTTGGATCCTAGCCCTAATTTCTCATTTAGGTGTTTAATTGGGGATTAATTTCTAATTAAACTTCGTTCTTTTCCTTTTCAGATGTCGAACATGAACAACAACAACTCTTCCAACTGGAATTCCTCCAGCTCATTCTCACTCATGAACTTGTGTGGGAGGGTGATATTTGACGGAAACAATTTCAATGATTGGATCTATAACATAAGAATGGTCACCCATTACGAGGACAAATAGTATATCCTTGACAAGGAGCTGAAGGAGATCGACATGAACACTGCCACTCCCGAAGAGATCGCTGCCTTTGAGGCCCACGAGCGTGATGCCATGAAAGTCCATCGATCATGCTAGCGACAATGACTTCCAAACTCCAAAAGTCCTATGAGGAAATGTATCCCTATGAGATGCATCAAGACCTGCTGGACCAGTACCACCAAAGTGCGAGGCAAGAAAGGTACAAGATCATCACTTTGATGATCAATACCCGAATGGGTAACGGAGAGTCCCTTACCGCTCATCTGCAAAAGATGCAAAGATATGTTGATCACCTGCTAAAGTTGAATGTTAAATTTGATGAAGAGCTGGCGATTGACATCATCCTTCACTCATTGCCTCCCTGCTACAACCAGTTCCACATGACCTATGCCATGAATAAGGAAGAGGTCACTTTGAGCAAGCTTCAAGGCTTGCTAAGGACTGTTGAGAGAAATCTCAAAGATAAGTATGTTGCATCAACTCCCACTCTAACTGCTACTCATGTTTTGGCTATTGGGTAAGGGAAGGGTAAGAAGAGGAAGGCTCCCTCAAAGATCCATCACAAGGGAAAGTCCCAAGATGGTACCTCTTCTAGTGGAACCAAAGTTGGTTCTGCTAAACCCAACTCAAACCCCAAGGAGGTAGAGTGCCACCACTGCCACAAAATAGGGCATTGGAAGAGAAGTTGCCCAGAATATCTGCAAGCAATCAAGGATGGGAAGATCAAGCCATCCTACACAGGTATTTACACAATTAAATCTAATGATTCATCACATTCCATTTCTTGGGTACTTGATACAGGATGTGGTTTTCACATTTGTTCTGATTTGAAAGGCCTAAGAAGAGATAGGGATATGGAGCATGGGAAGATAAATTTGATCATGGGGAACAAAAGATCATCGCCTGTCACCAAGATTGGAGTTTACTCTTTAATGCTCAGTAGTGGATTAGGATTAGATTTAAACAAATGTTGCTATTTGCCAGATATGGCAAGAAACATCATTTCATTTCATGGTTTATATAGACAAGGTTTTAGATATTCATTTGATAATGAAAAGGGTTCTATTAATGCTTATCTTAATGGTGTCTTTTATTTTGAAGCATTGCCTTGTAATGGAATATATGAAACTATGATGGTTGTAGATAATTAGGTGTTAGATTAGCACATTTTAAAGTATAATTTATAACCTAATAGTTACTTTGTTGGGGTTGTGTTTTGTTTCATTTGCGATTCTCGATAGTTATAGTTTTCTTCTCCCAGTTCTTTTCTTATACTGGAATCCTAGTATATCTTGGGATTTAGTTTATGTCTAGTTCATGGTTAATCAGACATTGTTTTTTCTCTTATGTTTTCATTTTTTTTGTCTCTATATATTTGTTTGTATACTGTGTTTCCAGGTGCTTGACATGCTAGTAGTCATTTTATTTGTATACATTTTGTTATTAAGAAAAACTTATAAATAATTTATAATCTTTAGGCTACATATTGTTATTATATATGGAATAAAATTGGATGTATTTTTATTATAATTTATAAATTTTGTTTTCTATATTCATACTGATAGTTAATGTACATTATAACTATTTGCATTTTTTTCGTGGATTCCTAAGTTATTTGATTCTTATTCCTTCTTTTACAACTTATCTTATGAGTATAGAATGAGCAAGCCCGACCCAATTTCTTTTTCATGATTTGCACAAACATAAGCCTAGAAGTGCCCAAATAGACCCATCTCGGATCGGTCTGAAAAAGACCGATACCGAATTGGTTTAGAATAAGACTAGACCGAAAAAAGACCTCAGTCTTTTTTTGGACTAATCTTAGACGACTCTATTTGTGCACCTTTAGGATTATTCAAATTATACACACATGGTTCCTGGTATGTGGTTTACTTAAGTTTGGTTTGTGGTTTTAGGAGAGTCGCAACGCGACTACTTAATGGTAACGACACTTTCTACATCATTAAGTAGCGACATGACCTTATGATGGCCGCGATGCAGAACCGTCACAGCCTAAAACCATAGGTCTCAGGCCTTGAATCCTATTTAAAGAATATGATTCTTAGGGATTCCTCTATTCTCAGCCTCCTTCACAAACATGAAGACCCTATCCTTGTGAGAGTGTTGTTGAGTCATTATGTGAACTTTTTGAGTTGTTATTGAAGAAATAGGACCCTTGGTACTTGGGTGAGCTTTATCCAGATGAAGTTTCCAACTTCTAGACCCTCTATTAACATTGTAAGTCATAAAGTTCCTTTCTTTAGACTTGAGTGACAATTTTGGTGTCTTTATGTCCATTTTCTTAAAGCTCTTAGAGTTTAGGGAACTCCAGAACCTTTTGATTCTTCTTGGGTGACTTCTGGACTTACTGAGGATCTGAAAAGTTCTTATATGAGCTCTTTTATTACCATGCATAGGATTCAAGCCCTATTTGTAGCATTTAAGAGTTAAGGTTTAAGTTTAGGTTTGCATGACTTAGGGAAATGGATCAAATTGGAAACTTTATCCATTAATTCCCTTTATAGAATTAAATCTAAAGATTTGGGCTTTAGACTTAAAGGATTAAGAGCCTGGTAAAAGTTAATTGAATAACTAAGAAGCATGATGTGACTATTTTGTTTGGTAGTGTTCGCGACGTGACTAAGGAGAGGGTTGTGACATGTCGACCGTTGACTTTTTAACCTTTTATTTATGGGTTAAACTTGTTGGGTTTGAGCTATACCCTTAAATTGGACATCTGTTGGGTTGTAGGTGGTTTGTGTTAATTTTTCATTCCTATGAGATTGTGGGCGTCTTTGATAAATGTAGTTGGAAGTTAGATTCTTATAGCTAGTAGCTGAAAGCTAGAAGCTAGAGCTTTTATTTGTATAGAAGTGTTCGACACAAGTAGCTGAAATTTTTTAAAATATGGTAATTACATAAAAGGCATATGGATATAAAGAAATATTATAATATAATGATAAATAAATTATATTTTCAAAACTATATTTATCAAAACTTAAAAACCATGCAAATTATAATACCAAGTGCCCTGATTTATCTTCTCAATGGGTAATTTTTTTATGCATATTAGTAATGATGACTTTTTTTACAAATAAAGTAAAGGGAAATGACACAAATGCCCTATTAACTTTCTAGGGTTTACCCGTTGAGTCCCTACATTATTTTCTTTTCTTTATAAGGGAAGGAACATCACTTTGTTGGGTAGAATAAGTCACTTTTCAAGGTTTGAGGGGGTCACCCAGTCAAAATTGCTGCCACCTCCTTTAATAAGAAAACAACGAGAGTTGAATGTGTCCTTCATTTATTTCTATCTCATTTACTAATCCCATACCAGTTATGTAGTGTGTTCTTTACTCCTTTAAGAAGACGATAATCAACGAACACTATTCACCATTCCATTTCTTCTAGAAAACCCTTATTTGGATATTTCTCTCCTCCTAACTCAAAGATGGATGTTGTATACATCGTTGTGGATGTGCACTTCCAAGTAATCTGCGTGAAATACCCCATACGCTACACTGATAGGATTACTCAGAGGCTGGTCGACATCGACTTTACAGGCATGGACAAGGATGAGAGCTATGCGTTCATGGCATGGTTAAGTGGAGAAAAGTGTGAGAAGCTCTATTACTACCAACCTGATATATATTTCCCAAAAGGTTTGATCTTAATTAGGAATGAGAAGGATTCTGCTGAATTTATGGTAATTGCTTATGAATATGGTGTCATACTCCCTTTCTATGTATATCATTTTGGTAATACTATCATGCAAGAATGATTAGATGAAGAGAACAAGGAAGTTGTTAATAACATGGAGGAAGAAGGGGACCCAAAAAAGTTGACTTATTTGACACAGGGGATGAGGATGAGATTGATGATGAGGTGAGGGCGGCGATGGGTTTGAGAGTAGAACGCCTTATTTTATCAGAAAGGATAAGGTTAGGCAATCAGAAATAGGTGCCAACCCAATTGTAGTTTAGCCTGTTGATGAATATACAGATGACAATGAAAATGTTGATCCTAAATTTCCAAACATTTTTAATGAATATCTACACTGGAAGGAGCAGGTACCAATGTTAGTGTCACACCCCAAAACTAGAACGGCGGAAACGTTTTGGGGTGGATGACGTCGTGTCAAGTATCACAACACATGCATTATAGTAATCAAAGTACAACAAAACATTGCATTAATAGTAATAGTTTTACAAGGTTACATTACAACAATTTAAAGTAATACAAGTAATAGAATAAATACAGCATGGTACAAAGCTATCTTCATCAACAGCTCCGGGGATGTACCTGTCTAATGCTAACCTGAGAATACAAGTTATTTGAAAAGCGAGTATCAGCATTTTTACAATGCTGGTGAGTTCATAAGCATTTAGTGACATTTCATTCAAATAACTTAATAAAGTGATAGTTTAAGAGATTTCAGTGTATTAGAGTTCTTTCCAGAAAATCCAATATTTTCTTTAATAAAAACAGCCTTCTACCAAGACTCGTCAGTGTAATGTGGTAAGAAGACGTTTCCCTTAATTGCTAATAATATCAAAATACTGAATTTGATTTTTAAAGAAAGCAGAGGCATCAGGGAATAACATATGCCTCAGCAGTGAGGACTGCTGACTAAGGCAAAAGAGTCATAGACTCCAGGAAAGTATCGAACTAACGACACACCTGGTTCAGTCTAACAAATGGAGAAACAGACCCCCGAAGGTACCAAATGAAAGGTACAACTGGTAAGGTCTAAAACAGTGAACGCAGACCAAAGACGATACCAAATGGAAGGTACATCTTGCAAGGTCAAACAGTGATAACAGACCCCATACGGTATCAAATGAAAGATACATCTTGTAAGGTCAAACAGAGATAACAGACCCCAGACGGTATCAAATGAAAGATACATCTAGCAAGGTCAAAACAGTGTGACTCTGAAAGAGGTGACATCAGCATACAGTGTAGATCGCTGACGAAAATACTGTTACCTTAAAGCCATTAATTATAAGGCAACCCAGGAGACTCGTAACCATACTGACTAGAGTACTAGACGCCCTACAAGCATCTATATAATGTGACATTTGTCACCCCTTGGCTTGGTAGGCCGTGGACTGTAGCTAGCAGTCAGGGTGTGGGGTTGTCAATCCCGTATAGGCCTATACACACAATGTCCGCTCTCCCTACAGGAGACTCTGGTTACCAACTAGACGACGGAGAAGGTCGCGTCCCGAAGATGCATCCCAAATAGAGGATAGTGTGTTACTAGGAGGGAGTGGGTTTCTTATGTAAGTGTAGACTAGAGGTATAGACTCTTAACTGAATTGACTAAAGAAAACTCGTATGTCTATGCTCGTATACGTAATATATAACTAATGAATCGAACGACCTTCAGATGGACATCCGATCCCACCAGACCACATCTCAACGAAGAAAAGGAAATAGGGCGGACAAGCCTTCCTAAGTCCTTCAATCATTATTTATATACATCTATACAAGCATAAACATACATCTAACTACGCTTGAGTGTGTATCATACGGTGAAGTATAAGTGTACAGTGGAACATCTGAGTCGTGAAGTATAAGTGTTCAGTGGAACATCTGAGTCGTGAAGTATAAGAGTACAGTGGAACATCTGAGTCATGAAGTATAAGAGTACAGTGGAACATCTGAGTCGTGAAGTATAAGAGTACAGTGGAACATCTGAGTCGTGAAGTATACGTGTACAGTGTGGGATAATCGAACCATGAAGTATAAGCGTACCAAGTATAAGTGTATCACGAAGCAGAGACGACAATAAGTGATGTAAGAACGTCTATCAAGTATAAGTGGAGTAAAGTCGTTATCCAGTATAAGTGAAGGAGAAATCGTATCACTAAGTAAGAGCGTGAATAAGTATAAGCGTCATCAAGTATAAGCGACTATAGGTATAAGTGAAAGTGTTACCGAGTCAGAGTATAAAATAAGTATAAGTGAAGCAGCAGTGTTTAACAAGTAAAAGTATACGTCAAAAAGGGAAATCTTTAATGAAAAGCCTTTATGTACAGAGAAAATCACAAATTGTATTCCTTTGTAAAATACGTTTAAAACCTTAGAGGATCTTTCATAAACCAATTTAGGATGAATTTGAATAAATCAGTATAAGTAAAAGTTATGAAACAGGTAAAAGTCATTTTAGTGTCCCACTCGGTAAAACAGTGTAAAAGTGGTAAAATCTTGTGCATGCGGGTTATCAATCATATGCGATTGACATGATAACTGGCATGTTTAACTTGTATTCCCCCCCCTATAAAACATTTAAAAGCATTTAAAAGGTTCATTCAGGGGTATGAACTCACCTGGTGTAAGTAGGTCCGACGAAAGTGCCGATTGGGCGTTCGGGGTCACGCAAGGACTTGAACACACACAAGGACCTATTTTAACATATGATAACATATTTTCACATACAATTAGCATATAATATACTAATTAAACAATTATACACACTCAAAGGAGTGGAAAACACTTTTGGTTGAGTGTTTGGGGTCCCGGGTAGCGTTTGCGGGTGCTAAGGGTCTTTTATCAGTTGTGGGACTTTGCTATACTCACATATCAAGTGTGTAAATGGATTTAAAACACCAACATGGACCAAACAAGGAGTTTACGGCCCAACCAAAGGGAGTTTACGGCCGTAAACTCCCAAGGTCCTATTCTTGGGTGTTTGATGCTTCTAGCTTGTTCATTGAATTATTCTAAGCATTTTTCCTAAAGGGCATGAGTGGAATTGAGGCCTCTAAGGGTACTAAACAAGAGTTTACGGCCTAGGAACTCTCCCAAGGGAGTTTACGGCTGTAAACTCTCAACCTTTGAGTTTAGTGAAGTTTTAAGCCCCTATTGCCTTCCTAGAATTTTCTTATGAAGTTTGATACTATTTTGGGTGATTAAAACCAACATTTGAGGGGGTTTTGGGGAGTTTACGGCCTAGACACTTGCTTGGGCCGTAAACTCCAAATCAAGCCTCATTTCATTGTGTTTAAGTCCTTAAATCCTTCCTAGCATTTTATAGAAATAGTCTAAGGCCATTTGGGGGACAAAAACCAACATTTTGGGCATGTTTGGGGAGTTTACGGCCTAAGCATGTGCTTGGGCCGTAAACTCATTTTCATCCTTCATTTTGATGTGTTTAAGTGATCCAAACCCAAAGGAATAAGCCCTTAATTTATGTGTTAAGCCCTAGTGTGGTTTGGGAGTGTTTTTGAGACATTTAAACAAGGTTTAGAGGTGTTTACGACCTAAGCATGTGCTTGGGCTGTAAACTCTCTTTTATGCCACAAAATGATTGTTTTAAATGTGCAAACACTCCTAGGCTAATTCTTCTATTTATTTCCAATCCATTTGGGACAAGTTTGGGTCATTTTGGCCTCATTTTGGGTGTTTACGACCTAAGGAGGTTCTTAGGCCGTAAACTCCTTTTTCATTGCTTCTAAGTCCGATTTTTGGGCTATAAACTCAATTCAATATGTTTAGAATAAGCTAGGGTAAGCGGACTTACTATTTTGAAGCGTTTGGTTGCGGTTTCGGGGCGAAAACGGGTCTAGAGAGAGAGTGTAAAAAGTCTCCAATAGACTCCACTGTGACAACTGCCAATTCAGGTCATTCTCGGACTCATGCATCTTTATAAAAACCATTCATGCACAACATGCCATGACCTAGTAGTATAGATTAGGTCAAAAATCTTGCATAAACTAGGATCCAACTAAGGTCTAGGACTAATATACTTGATACTTACAATTCTAGTAAGTTGCTTAGCTACAATAGGAAATGCCAATACTATAATTAGAATAAAGCTTCAAGCTTTGTTATAATTGAAATAGGGTATAAAACTCTAAAAATAAATTAAAACATTCTAATTATACTTCAACATGTTGTTGAATATCAAACAATATTCCAAAAACCCTAAAGAGCTAAAAATCCAAAGTTATAAATTATAAAGCTTAAAAACTTTATAAAATTTGGCTATAAACTTCCTAATATCAAATTTTTATTAATCAAATTATGAATTATAGTCAATGAAATAGAAATTAAATAACCAAGTATTGATCATAATTTATTTGTTGAAAACAAGATTTTAAATAAATCCAAATTTGCTTAATAAACACTTTTATAAAATTAGGGTTTTTATAAAGATTTAGGAGGGAATTTTATAAAGTTTAAATTTTAGGAGAGAGGAGGCCAAAATGCATGCAAAAACCGGCCATCACCTCTCCCCATGCCCTCTCTCTTCCCCAAAACACAATCATTAAGCTTAAACCCTTACTCCACCTCTTCCCTCTTCACTCTCTCACTTCACTCTCTTCACACACTTCACTCTCTTCTTCCCTCTCTCTAAACTCACGAAAATCCTCTCAATTCTCTGCAAAATTTCGAGATTGTGAAGCCCTTGAAGTGTTCTTACTTCTCTCAAGGTCAAAACCAAGGTAAACAACAACATTTTCTTCCATAGTTTCATGGTTAAACTTTTTTTCTTCTTAATCTTCTCTACTTTTCGGATTCTATGCCTTTCCATGGCTAGAAATCTTTATTCTCCCCTTGTGTTTTGTAGATTCTCACCATAACACAATGCATGTGTTAAAGATGGTGAAAATCCGGGATCAAACCCATGCAAGGAGTGGAAAAGATGCACATATGATCATGTGACATCAAAACATAATATTTCATGTTCTTCTCCATTTCTTTTGTGTTCATGAATGACCAAAAGCATTTAAACCATTTCTAGTACATCTTGGATGCTCATTCATTCCATGCATGTGTTAGAAATCGGGCCTTACCAAAGACATGCATGATGTTCTTGTTGAAATACCCTAATAATGCACACAAGCAAACATGCAATCTGCCAGATTACTTTGTTCGACTTTGAACAGTCATAACTCAGTCATTTCTTAACAAATCATGATATTCTTTTTGTATTGGTTAGTTCCACGAGTTAAATTTTAAACCTAACTGGTCTCACTGTAAAATATTAAATATCCGATTTTTAGCAGATTTTACAAAAAGGTTGCGCATACAGCTCTTTTTCTGTGATCACTATTTTTATCTTGCTTAAACAATGGCCTTAAACCTAACCATAAATCTGAGGAAAAATACCTTAGAAACTTAACATATCTAGTGAATTATGGTTGAAATTTAGTGGCTTAAAACCTCACTGAATGGACTACACAAATTCATGAACTTCAGCCACATTTACACTTCATGCATTATTGCATGCAACTTTTCTTAAATTGTTTGGAATCATTACCCTCATTTCTCTTCTGAATACATTTTTTTTACATTTTTCCTTTTGAAAGCCCTTGCATGCATGAGATAATCTGGAAAATTTCAAGAGCTTTTGTTATTTCTTTGATTTATTAGAATTATTGCTAAAACCAAGGGCATAAATCATATAAAATACTTCCAGAGGTCAATAAATCCTAAATAATTTCATGGATGATCCTTATGGGGAATAATGACCCCTCACCAAATTTCAACACTTCTTGTTACTGTTTAATACGATTTCTAATTTTATTTTGTTTAGGGAATGATAAATTACAAAACCACTTTATAGAATGTGAAAATTGTATCTAACAATTTTTGCATACCTTACCTGTGATGGGTGACTCCAGAAAATAATTTCAAGATTTTCCATCATGTTTTACTATTTTTCCCAATTTTTGGTAATTATAATGGACTAAAAATGGGAGAAATAGTTCTGATTATCCAAAATTCATGAAAATTTACCAGGATATAATATTATAGAGTAGGAGGTTACATAAATATTTTGAATATTTTTCTCTACTGTAAACTATTTTTCTCTTATTTTCTAAAGTTAATTGCACTAAAATACACTTAAATATACATAAATACCCAAAACCAGTTTATACATTATGAAAACCACTTTTGATATTTTTCCCAGGATATTTATACTGTAAATGATGTTACAAAATTTTTGGTGATTTATTTTAACTGTTTAATATTATTTCTTTAATTAATGACTATTTAAAGGAATAAAGCAAGGAAAAATAGAAATACCCACTGAAAAATATCTTTTATATTTTTCCCAGCCTATTTATGTATAATAACAATTAAATAAAAAGTTTGGGTAATTTTGGAAACTGTTTTCTATTTATTTCAATTTTTATTGAAATAAATGCTCAAAAATCATAAAATATAATTAAACAGCTTGGAAATCCATTTTTATAATTTTCCCAGCTTAGTATTGTGTAATAACAGTTAAATAAAAAGTTTGAGAATTTTTATCCCTCGAATGCTATTTTCGTGAATTTATGTTGTAATAAGGACTTAAAAATTTGGAAAGTTTATATTCCAAGGTTGTAATTAATCGCCCGATATATAGAATTTCATTACTTCAGAAAAAGTGTAACTAATTGATATAAAATCCAATACTAAAACATAAATTGGCATTTCCCTATATGTAGAGTTTAGTATATTAGCATTAGATATCGACATGGAAACTCACTAGTGCGTGTGTTTGATGTCGTAGGATCCCGGTAGTAAGACGTTGGTGCATCCCGAAGTACCGCTTGTGTCTACACAAAACATCGTGAGTATTCACGCACTCCCCTATTTTCGGTTTTTATGATTTGGGGTGGAAAAGCATGTCCAGAAAACTATTGTTTGCATGATGTATTTAAATTGTTTATTATCAAACATGATTGCTATTGTATTGCTATGTATCTTTATGTATGTTTATGCAACACGGAACATGAGAACTTATCGTACTAAGGCCCTTCCCTTATCTCTAACCATTAACTCTTTGAGCCAATGGTCATTATGGATAGCGCTATTAGGAATTGACAACTCCTCACTCGCCCGAATCGCTGGAGTGCATGATACCATATTCATCTATGGAACGATAAACATAGATCTCGATAGGGCTTCAGTCATAGGTTTGGTTGAGACTCATTGTTTGCTCATACACATACAAACGCGTTTCTCATTCTAGCAATAAACTTGTATACCTTAATAGCAATCAAATTTGTTTTATCATTAAAGCAATGTACTTGTACTTACGAAAAGCATTATTGTACCCTCGATTTATAAACTTGTGATACTCACCAAGTATTTTCATAGTTGACGCTCGTTTTACATGCTTTTTCAGGAGGTAATTAGTAAGTGGATGTAAAGATTCATCATCATAGAGCATGCTGCATCGTGTTGAAGCTATTATGAAGCTATATTTTGAACAATGTTATTTTCAAAAAACTTGTATTTTGTTTCTTTTGAAGCTATGGGTTGTAAACTTTTAAATACTGCTATGGTGATGTATCTTTATCTTTTGCATTGAAACCGTTATCGCTGTCATACCTTGCGTTTCCGCTTTAGCGGGGTGTGACAGAAGTGGTATCAGAGCTAAAGTTATAGAGAACATCGGTTTTTCTTTAAGAAAACACAACCTATAACTAAAACTTACAAATAAATTCTTTTTACATCAAACATATTACTAGTATAATTAGGTCGGGAGTTATATTATTGGACCTTGATTAAACATAGCCTGATCACCTATGTTTAATTAAGAAAAGATTTATACAAAGCTTGAGCTAATTATAATGGGAATATGTTCAACAAAAATATTTGAGAAAACTTTATTTCAAAATTTTCAAAAGGTTAATTTTGGTGTGTGTAAGCATTGCATATTATAGGCATGCATTGTCATTTATTTCATATCTCATTGAAACTATGTCACAGTCCACTATGTCAACATCATCATCTTCCCGCGCTACCGCCTCAGCCGATGAATCCGGCTACGTCACTGTTATCCCTCGACGTAATCCCCCCGCCTTGGTAGAAGAAGACCTATCAGAGGATACAGAAGATACTGGGAACTCGGTGGAGATCAGCAATGACAACGCCCCGAGTCAACGACGCGAGGCATCACCGACATCGGTGTTGCCACAGCCACTGCTCTATGGACTTCGCATTCGGAGGACAGCGAGGAAGAGTGTTCCCATTCCAGGAAGGATACCCGCCAGCACAGCAGGACATGGCACGGCAGGACCTAGCGGAGAAAAACCCAGTGATGCAGGACCAAGAGCACCCTCACCTCAGCAAGTCATAGGGATACCTGTCAGACAGCCAGGTATGACCCCGAAGGAGTCCCGGAGATTGCAGTCAATAGCAGCGGGCCTACGTCACAGTCTCGCTGTGATAGCTGGGCATCGAGAAGTTTTGGATGAAGTCTTGGCAGGAATGGAAATCCTGTATCAGCATTCGATGGAGACTGCTGACACTGCTAGTGCTGCTAGACGAGAGGCAGGTCATGCGATGACAGCATATTATGTGTTTGGTGGGCTGTTCCTGATTGTGGTGTTGATGCTTCTTGTTGGGATAGCGATTGGCTTTTGGTTCTGATTTTAGTATTTTGTTTTATTTTGTTTTGAAATGAAAACCCATGTTGGGTGTCTTTTGGGAAAAATATTTAAAACTTTATTTTGGGATTGACGTATTGGTTTGGTTTTAAGATTATTTCAAATGGTAATGAAAATTTTTATTTTATGTTTGAAAACTTTTACTATGAGGTCAAACCCTAAAATTTATTTGGTAAATGGTTGAATAAAAGAGATTTTTCTTTTCTTTCCTTTCTCAAATCTATATGCATAGTATTAATGCAACCCATTAATTTGACAACACTTACGGTTTTCAAAATGGTAGTGAAATACATATTATACATTATTTTATGTATTTATACGTATTTCTTCTCCTGTGTCATAGAACCATGTCAGGAAGGCCTAATCGCGGGCGCCCACAGAACGAAACGCCCGATGTTGCTCAAATGGTAGCACAACAACTCATGCAAGCAATCCCAAACATTGTTACTCAAGTAACTGCAGGACTTAATGCTAACCAAGGAAGTAGTGGAGGAAACCGGGGAAACAATGAAAGAGAATGCAACTACAAGTCCTTTATGGCCTGTAAACCTAAGGAGTTCCATGGAAAGGAAGGTGCGGTCGGGTTACTGAAATGGATTGACAGCATGGAGTCGGTCCTTCACATTAGCAAATGCCTCGAGCGCAACAAAGTTGAGTATGCATCTTGCCTATTCCAAGATAGGGCATTAACCTGGTGGAATACTCTAGTGCAAACCCAAGGCCGTACAGCAGCATATCAGCTAACTTGGGAAGACCTAAAGAAGCTGCTGATAGAGGAGTATTGTCCCAAGGATGAACTTCAGAAACTTGAATATGAATTCTGGAACCATTCAATGGTTGGAACACAAATAGAGAAGTACACAGTCCGATTTCATGAACTAGCAAAACTAGTACCTCGCATGGTTACTCCTGAGGAGAAACGGATAGATCGTTACATCTGGGGTCTGGCACCAGAGATTCGGGGAATGATTACCTCAGCAAACCCAACTACCATTCAAAGTGCAGTAAGCCTAGCAAATCGACTAACCAATGATGTGATAAGGATGAGAGCATCAGCAAAGGAAAGCTCTAGTAGCAAGAGGAAGCCAACAAATCAGGGAGAGAAGAAGTATGGAGGCAAGTCAGGGAGGAAGCAGAAAGTCTCAAGAAACTTTATGGTAAGAGCCCAGGAGCAAGAACCAGTGAAAACTCAAGGACAAGAAGTGCAGGAGCGAAAGCAGTACTCAGGGCCGCTTCCGAAGTGCAATAAGTGTAACTTCCATCACAAGGGAGCTTGCCCGGTGTGCCAAAACTGTAAGCAAACAGGCCATTACTCGAAGTATTGTAAGGTGAATAAGGAGGGAAAAAGGACATGTTACGAGTGCGGGAGTAATGATCATCTCCGTAGAGCATGTCCTAAACTGAACAATGGACCTGGTAACAATGGACAAGCCCAAGCCAGGCAAAACTTTCAAGGAAATCAAGTTGGACAGCCAAGAGGTGTAGCCTTTGTGATTGGTGCAGAAGAAGCTCGTCAGAACCCTGAAGTGATAACAGGTACGTTCCTACTGAACAACCATTTTGCATCAGTAATATTCGATACGGGAGCAGATAGGAGTTTTGTTTCTTTAGCATTCAGACCGTTAATTGGCTTGAAATCGGTAAAGATGAGGAATGCTTGTGCTATTGAACTTGCTGATGGGTATGAAATTAGGGCTAGTGATATAATTCCTGGTTGTACTTTGAATTTAGCTGATAAACTCTTTAGCATTGACCTAATTCCTATAGAGCTAGGTAGTTTTGATGTGATAGTAGGGATGGATTGGTTATCCAAAAATAGAGCGGACATTGGTTGTTATGAGAAAGTCATCAGAGTGCCTCTCCCTAATGGAGAAACCCTTATCATACACGGTGAGAAGCCAGGAAGAAGTTTAAACATAGTATCAAGCGTGAAGGTTCACAAGTACCTGAAGAAGAATTGTATTGCATTCATGGCCCACATGCTAGAAAGAGAACCTGAAGCTAAGCAACTCAAGGAGATTCCAGTGGTTCAAAATATCCCGAAGTATTTCCGGAGGAATTGCCCGGTCTACCCCCTTATAGACAGGTCGAATTTCGGATAGACTTAATTCCCGGAGCGGCACCGGTAGCAAAAGCACCATATCACCTTGCACCATCCGAGATGCAAGAACTATCCGGACAACTTCAAGAACTTCTAGACAAAGGGTTTATTCGACCAAGTTCTTCACCTTGGGGAGCCCCAGTGTTATTCGTCAAAAAGAAAGATGGTTCGTTCCGAATGTGCATTGAGTTGTTCGATCAATTGCAGGGCGCTTCCTACTTCTCAAAAATCGACCTTCGGTCAGGGTATCATCAGCTAAGAATTCACGAAGAGGACATTCACAAAACAGCATTTAGAACCCGTTATGGACATTATGAGTTCTTAGTCATGCCTTTTGGACTAACGAACGCACCCGCTGTATTCATGGATTTGATGAACAGGGTCTGTAGACCGTACCTAGACAGGTTTGTAATTGTATTTATCGATGACATACTTGTTTACTCGCGGACCAAAGAAGATCACAATAGACATCTAAAGCTAGTGTTGGAGCTGTTAAAGGAACAGAAATTGTATGCCAAGCTCACTAAGTGTGAATTTTGGATTCGGGAAGTACATTTTCTTGGTCATGTGATCGGTGAAAGAGGAATCCATGTAGATCCAGCTAAGATAGAGGCAATCAAGAAATGGGAGGCCCCCAAAACCCCGATAGAAATACGACAATTCCTAGGATTAGCTGGGTACTACAAACGCTTCATTGAGAATTTCTCTAGGATTTCTCAACCATTAACATCTTTGACCCAAAAGGATAGAAAATTTCTCTGGGAAGAGAAACACGAAGAGGCGTTTCAAATCCTGAAAAACAAGCTGTTCAATGCACCAATTCTGGCTTTACCAGAAGGATTAGAGAACTTTGTGGTGTATTGTGATGCGTCTCATCAAGGATTAGGATGTGTGCTAATGCAAAAAGATAAGGTCATTGCATATGCTTCCAGACAACTCAAACCGCATGAGAAGAATTATACCACCCATGATCTAGAACTAGGAGCAATAGTTTTCGCCCTTAAGATATGGAGGCATTATTTGTACGGAACCAAGTGCACCATTTATACCGATCACAAAAGCCTTCAGCATATCCTGGATCAGAAAATGTTAAACATGCGGCAGAGAAGATGGGTAGAGTTGTTTAGTGATTATGATTGTGAGATACGATATCACCCAGGGAAGGCTAACGTAGTAGCCGACGCTCTTAGTAGGAAAGAAATAGTGAAACCTTCCCATGTGAGAGCTTTGGGAATGGTAATTCAGACAAGCTTGAAATCTCAAATCATTAATGCCCAGGAGAAAGCGTTATGCAAGGAAAATCTTCCAGGCGAAACTTTACATGGTTTGGAAGAAAGATTTGAAACCAAACCTGATGGAGTTCGTTATTTTAAAGACAAGGTCTGGATTCCAAGGGTTAACAACCTGAGAGACATGGTACTAGAGGAGTCTCATCGATCTAAATACTCCATCCACCCTGGAGCATATAAGATGTACAAGGATCTTAAAGAGTACTATTGGTGGCCTGGAATGAAAAAGGATATTGCCTTGTACGTTGGGAAGTGTTTGACATGCTCAATAGTCAAAGCTGAACATCAGAAACCATCCGGGTTGTTGCAAAAACCTGAAATTCCCCAATGGAAATGGGAGCAAATATCTATGGACTTTGTTACCAAACTTCCTAGAACTGCTAAAGGTCATGACTCAATTTGGGTCATAGTGGATCGACTGACGAAATCTGCACACTTTCTCCCCATTCGAGAAGATTTCAAGATGGAAAAACTGGCCCAAATCTACGTCGACAAAGTTGTTTCTCTGCATGGTGTACCCCTATCTATCATTTCTGATAGAGATAGTCGTTTTACATCTCGATTTTGGTGGATGTTACAGAGGGCACTAGGAACCAAGATAGATTTGAGCACAGCTTACCACCCTCAGACAGATGGGCAAACAGAGAGAACAATACGAACATTGGAAGACATGCTACGAGCGTGTGTCATTGAGTTCAAAGGAAATTGGGATACTCATTTGCCCCTAATTGAGTTTTCCTACAATAACAGTTACCACACGAGTATCCAATGTGCTCCATATGAAGCATTGTATGGACGCAAGTGTCGTTCGCCCTTATGCTGGACAGAAATCGGAGACAGACAGTTGACTAGAGTCGAACTTATCCAGGAAACATCCGACAAGATTGCTATCATCAAGGATAAGCTTAAAACTGCTAGAGATCGTCAGAAAAGTTATGCAGATAATCGTCGAAAACCATTAGAATTCCAAGTAGGAGACAAGGTACTTTTAAAAGTGTCGCCTTGGAAAGGGCTTGTGCGTTTTGCTAAGAAAGGAAAACTAAGCCCGAGATATGTTGGACCCTTTGAAATCCTTGAAAGGATTGGTCCAGTAGTGTATAAACTCCAATTGCCCCAAGAGTTAAGCGCCATTCACGACACATTCCACGTCTCCAACCTTAAGAAATGTCTAGCCGACGAAACATTGATAGTACCCCTGGAGGAAATTAAGATCAATGATAAGCTAAGCTTCGTTGAGGAACCGATAGAAATCCTTGACAGGGAGGTAAAACAACTTAAGCGGAGTAAGATCCCGATTGTGAAAGTTCGATGGAACTCAAAACGCGGGCCGGAGTACACCTGGGAGCGCGAGGACTTCATAAAGGAAAAGTATCCGCAACTTTTCCCTTGCGATGACAAGCGATGACATAGAATGAATTTCGGGACGAAATTCTTTTTAAGTGGGGGATACCTTGCGTTTCCGCTTTAGCGGGGTGTGACATCCACTCACCCTTATATAGGGTTTTGAGTTGGGACATAGTGGAAGTCTACCCGATACTGCCGTTAAACGGGGCTTTTGGTCGCACCCGATTTAGTGGTCGTAATAATAAACTAATATTTTCCAAGTAAATGGAAATATGTGCTATGTATTTTATTTCCTTTTATCACGACTTAATGGCATATAAACATACACAATTGAAATGTTTATTAAACTTGAAGACTTCTCATTAACGGAACTTTTGAACAGTGGAATATTTCGTTAACGGTAACGGAGAAATGTAACGGGGCAACTTGGTTTGTCACATCATCCCCCCGTTAGAGGGAATTTCGTCCCGAAATTCAGATCTAGGCAAGGAAGTAGGTATGAATGGCCAAGTAGAGGTAAGAGAGTACTTCCTATGTGGTTGTCCTTGCATCCCCAAGTGATCTCTGGTCTGTGTTTGTCATTTCAACAGACCCTCGCGTACGGGATGCGAATTCCGTCTCGTGTAGCTAGTGGGTTCCAACTGGTGTATCTACAAGGTTAGGGTTCTCAATGGATTCTATCAAGATGAGTGAGGTACGAAGAGTGTTGTCGGGAATTCACGTATCAAGTCTAAGAAGTGAATCGATCGAATGTGAACCTTGTGGTATATCCGAAAGTAGTAGAGGCCTGAAAAGGGGTCGGACCATGTCTCCATGAGGATTCTCGAATGGTCCTAAGCTCTCGGAAAGGAGTAGAGCTTTTCAATACTAAGAACATAGTGTACTTCTATGGCAAGATCAACACTGGCGGGATCGCCATTACGAAGTTCCTAACGTTCTCGCTTGTACTGGATGTGTAGTCCTTCAGGTTAGTTCTTAGGAAGCTCAGGTGATCTTCGGTTTCGTGTTTTCTTTCAACTGGCTGATAGAGGCTTTCTAGATCGTCGAGTGGGTTGCGTGACTATGGTTATCGGTTTGCTATAGAGTGTCTATCTCGCGCTTGTGCAAAATGAGGATGCACTAACGAAGCTTGAGATACGGAAACCCTGAGGATCGAGGAGTTAGGGTTTCACTAGATGAACGTTGGACTATCTCGGGAGGTGGTTCTACTATCTCTGCGTGAGATAGTATTCGTGGAACACCTAACAGTCTAATAAATCTCCAAGACTGTGGTTTATTCTAGCGTGGAAAGTGCGTGCTCTTGCATAACCCTTCGACTAACACCAGGGCTGGTGTCAAGTCTATAATCTCTTCGGGATCAGGGTCACGAGGCTTAACGCAACTACGTTCGCACTTTACCAAGTATTCTTGGCTGCGAAGGTTATCCTGTGGTTCTCGGCATTCTAGTGTCCTCTTCGGAGAATGTATTCCATCGTCTACAGGGCGACGATGATTTCCTCCATGCAATAGGGTAGAGGATGATAGGCACCACTTGTCTATAACGAGGTGGACGAAGTGCCGGAGTAGTGCGGGCATATACTGCAACTACTCATCCGGAGATTCTGGGTTTTCTCGGTCTAGGTTAAATCTAGTGAGTATAGAGTCTTCTCACTCGGAACTTTTAAGAGTTCAACCCATAGTGATTTTCTTGACTTCGGCTCCTATGTTATGGAATATGGTGAAGGTGTTTTACTAAGAGGTCCGTGGTAGAGCTCATACTAAGCCTAACCGCAAATACCTCGTGTATGTGAGTAGTATACAGTTGAGGTCGGCGGGACGTTCAGCTGTGCGACTCCACCCCAAACCCACAACCCAACGAGGAACAGGGAATAGGGAGGAAACATACACCTTTAATCTTTTTGATCTCAATTATATGCCGCCCTTATGCATATACCTGATTATAGCGGTCGGTCTCATGAGTTCTATTCTCTAGGTTCACGAACCTAATGTGCGAGGTGCGAAGGGTCTCTCGGGGGAAATATACGGAGTCTGCTTCGGTCGGTTGTCGTCATCTAGAGTATCTTGTAGTGTGTTTCACTTCGGTGTTCATCTGACTACGAAGGGTCGGTCAACAGTGTATAGTACCCTCCTGTGGGTACTTCGAAAGGTTTGAGATAAGAGGGACGATTTTTACGGGTCGTATTAGGTTGGTTTATTTGTGTTGGGTTCAGGTTCGGAAGAACCTTTATTTGTCGATATGGCTATGGAGAAAGTTCTTTTTACACAACACTTAAGGATTTACACACGGTTGCACGAAATCAAACCATGATCAATAGAGTCGTCGAAGTTGGCACACTTCGACATGATATAAAGTGAAGATCGATAGAGTCATGTGCCGAATAGGCACACAAGTTCGAGGCGTCTCGGGTTTCGTCCTACGTATCACTACCACGGATACATGGACCGATAGATTCGACGCGGAACTATAGAGAGTTCTAAGTGTTTCCGAATAGAGTATCTTTTCATGAACGGATTCTCACAAGGCGTTTCTATAATCGCCTCACATATACTAGTCATGTACATTTAAGGTGGGGAGGACTATTGACTGAGCGACCCCGCCCTAAATCCACAACCAAACGAGGAACAGGAGATGAGGCGGCATTCGCTCACTCTAGGTCTGTCCATCTTAAATATACATGGCCGTAACGTATATGTTTAGCCACTAGAGTTTTACCTAATAAATTTTTAAATTTTATAACAGTGCTGTGACTTTCACCTTGCTGGAAAGAATTTACATTGAATTAGTCTTTTAATGTATTTAGCTTTGTTATCTGAGATCGAGAGTCGTACCAAAAATCTACCGAGTTCCTTGACGTTTCTCCCTAAGCAGTAGTGTCAAGCTCCTTCTGTGTCTTTGTCTTTTCCTTCGGTTGGGCAATCCTTCTTGAAGTGTCCGAACTCGCCACATAGGCGGCAAACCTGTGTGGCCGCCGCATTGGCGATTGATGCAATACGTTCCACCGGAGTTCTGCATACACGAGCAGTATGCCCCTTCATGTGGCACCTAGCACAATAGAGTTCCCGGCAGGCACCATGATGATGGTAGCTGCACTTGCTGCAACGGGGAAGGTCTCCTAGATACGGTCTTCTTGGAGTCGGGAGGGAAGGGTTGGCAGGGGTACAGACTGCCTCAGCTCGTTGTCCATCGGAAGGTCCTTGAGCCGAGGTACTTCCCTCCTCTATCTTGAGTTTTCTCTTTAGTGGGTTCAGTTGGGGTTCTCGGGTGGCTGAGTATGGAAGTGTGGATTGATGCTGTCCATCGTCAGAATTGGAATTTCCAACAGGCACCTTGCTAACATTGGCGTTGTTAGCATTCAGGTGAGCCATGACAGCTGCTACGGCTGCTGAAACTGCAGCTTGGAACGTAGCTTCATCAAATAGGAGAGTAGGTTTCTTGCTTGTGGATTGGTTACGCTTCTTCGGTGGCATGGTTTTTCCTACACGGAAAGGAATACAAGGTAATGAGAGACGATGGTTAACCCTGGACGTTTCTGTCCTGAACGTATTAGGCATAATATTTTTCCCGTGCCTCGGGTATTGGTTGTCTGAGTGTCGACCTACATCCCTATGATGTAGTCCTGGTAATCGAAGTGAGTGTATGAATATCGGAAAAAGGCCATAAGATGCGAGTCATTCCTACTAAGTTACCTTTATACTGAGAAAGGTTTCACTCTCCGGTCTGGAGAGATTTGAGAACAGTTCGGAACGAAGCTGCGGGAAGAGAGGCTCATGAGGGCTTATGGCTAAATAACCTCACAGAGGTGTGAGGATCCGCTCTAAGCGCATTACTGGCAACGGGAACAAGGCGATTTACCTAACACATAGCGTCAGCAGTGTAATCACTAACTCACTAAATTGTATTATTTTATGGGTGTATTAGCGTGAAGAACACGAGAAAAAGACACTTCTCGGGGTTCCACGTACTGGCTCCCTCGGTCTGCCTCGTATCCCTGATTGGAATCTGCGTTGGTTTCCTTCGGGTAGTTTCCTAGGGTTCTCTCCTCGTATGGACATATTGAATTTCTACTTTGCCTTCCTTCTGATTCCAACTCTGGGTGTCATCACCTCGCGATGGATGACTGGGAATCTCCGAAGTTTAGGCGAGTTTCTCACCGATGTCCCTAAAAGAACATGGGCACTTGGTGTATTCAATAGTCTCGACCCAGTTCATTTATTTCCGAACAGGAAATCTTCTGAATGAACTTCTTCGGGGTCGGAATCAACTCTTTTGTTATGCACTGAAGTGGGTAGGGTTTTCTGCAAGGTTTGTGCGAGAATGGAAATGTCTAAAGAATCCTAATAGGTTATTAACATTTCGCTGGATGATCCACATCGAGTCCTGCTACGATTACACAGGGTATACAAATCATATATAGCTTAGATCCGATAGGCCTTCGAATATGTGATACTACTCTAGAACCACATCCCAACGAGGAAAAGGAAATAGAGCGAAACCACACATTCTTAGCCTATGGGGTCCTTATTATGTATAACCTTGGAAGTATACCCTCTGTAGTTGTAGGTATGTCAATAAGGATCTTTTAGTTCTCACACCAGGTTATCTATGTATTCTAAATACCCCTATGGTATTTTAATTCTTGTTTGTTTTCTCATCTTCTGAATGTCATTCTGGGATTAGTGTGAATCTTTTAGCGCTCTAAAATACTCCTATAGTATTTTAACTTTATGTTTGGCTCTAACAAATCCTAGTTGGTAAGTTTCAGACCTGTTGCACACCGCAATCACTCCCGAGCACACGTTCATCGCATCTCGAATAAAGGTAGTTGATCAGGTTACATTTATTCCAGTGTATGATTACATAACTGCCTAGATTTGTCTGTAGTGCTCAACATCCAAAGACTTTTATTCTTGTTCTTCTTGTGATCCTTGTGTTCGAGTGCTTAGATTCTGGATGTTATTATACCTTGGTAAAATATGGTTATATTTTAAAGTATAATTTCTTGGTCAGAGTGTTTTATCCCTTTTGTATTTATAGGCTGTATATCTTTTATGAATTGATATACTTAGCTCACTATAAACAATGCTCTGATACCTATCTGTCATACCCCAAAACTAGAACGGCGGAAACGTTTTGGGGTGGATGACGTCATGTCAAGTATCACAACACATGCATTATAGTAATCAAAGTACAACAAAACATTGCATTAATAGTAATAGTTTTACAAGGTTACATTACAACAATTTAAAGTAATACAAGTAATAGAATAAATACAGCATGGTACAAAGCTATCTTCATCAACAGCTCCGGGGATGTACCTGTCTAATGCTAACCTGAGAATACAAGTTATTTGAAAAGCGAGTATCAGCATTTTTACAATGCTGGTGAGTTCATAAGCATTTAGTGACATTTCATTCAAATAACTTAATAAAGTGATAGTTTAAGAGATTTCAGTGTATTAGAGTTCTTTCCAGAAAATCTTATATTTTCTTTAATAAAAACAGCCTTCTACCAAGACTGGTCAGTGTAATGTGGTAAGAAGAAGTTTCCCTTAATTGCTAATAATATCAAAATACTTAATTTGATTTTTAAAGAAAGCAGAGGCATCAGGGAATAACATATGCCTCAGCAGTGAGGACTGCTGACTAAGGCAAAAGAGTCATAGACTCCAGGAAAGTATCGAACTAACGACACACCTGGTTCAGTCTAACAAATGGAGAAATAGACCCCCGAAGGTACCAAATGAAAGGTACAACTGGTAAGGTCTAAAACAGTGAACGTAGACCGAAGACGATACCAAATGGAAGGTACATCTTGCAAGGTCAAACAGTGATAACAGACCCCAGACGGTATCAAATGAAAGATACATCTTGTAAGGTCAAACAGAGATAACAGACCCCAGACGGTATCAAATGAAAGATACATCTAGCAAGGTCAAAACAGTGTGACTCTGAAAGAGGTGACATCAGCATACAGTGTAAATCGCTGACGAAAATACTGTTACCTTAAAGCCATGAATTATAAGGCAACCCAGGATACTCGTAACCATACTGACTAGAGTACGAGACGCCCTACAAGCATCTATATAATGTGACATTTGTCACCCCTTGGCTTGGTAGGCCGTGGACTGTAGCTAGCAGTCAGGGTGCGGGGTTGTCAATCCCGCATAGGCCTATACACACAATGTCCGCTCTCCCTACAGGAGACTCTGGTTACCAACTAGACGACGGAGAAGGCCGCGTCCCGAAGATGCATCCCAATAGAGGATAGTGTGTTACTAGGAGGGAGTGGGTTTCTTATGTAAGTGTAGACTAGAGGTATAGACTCTTAACTGAATTGACTGAAGAAAACTCGTATGTCTATGCTCGTATACGTAATATATAACTAATGAATCGAACGACCTTCAGATGGACATTCGATCCCACCAGACCACATCTCAATGAAGAAAAGGAAATAGGGCGGACAAGCCTTCCTATGTCCTTCAATCATTATTTATATACATCTATACAAGCATAAACATACATCTAACTACGCTTGAGTGTGTATCATACGGTGAAGTATAAGTGTACAGTGGAACATCTGAGTCGTGAAGTATAAGTGTTCAGTGGAACATCTGAGTCGTGAAGTATAAGAGTACAGTGGAACATCTGAGTCGTGAAGTATAAGAGTACAGTGGAACATCTGAGTCGTGAAGTATAAGAGTACAGTGGAACATCTGAGTCGTGAAGTATACGTGTACAGTGTGGGATAATCGAACCATGAAGTATAAGCGTACCAAGTATAAGTGTATCACGAAGCAGAGACGACAATAAGTGATGTAAGAACGTCTATCAAGTATAAGTGGAGTAAAGTCGTTATCCAGTATAAGTGAAGGAGAAATCGTATCACTAAGTAAGAGCGTGAATAAGTATAAGCATCATCAAGTATAAGCGACTATAGGTATAAGTGAAAGTGTTACCGAGTCAGAGTATAAAATAAGTATAAGTGAAGCAGCAGTGTTTAACAAGTAAAAGTATACGTCAAAAAGGGAAATCTTTAATGAAAAGCCTTTATGTACAGAGAAAATCACAAATTGTATTCCTTTGTAAAATACGTTTAAAACCTTAGAGGATCTTTCATAAACCAATTTAGGATGAATTTGAATAAATCAGTATAAGTAAAAGTTATGAAACAGGTAAAAGTCATTTTAGTGTCCCACTCGGTAAAACAGTGTAAAAGTGGTAAAATCTTGTGCATGCGGGTTATCAATCATATGCGATTGACATGATAACTGGCATGTTTAACTTGTATTCCCCCCCCCCCTATAAAACATTTAAAATCATTTAAAAGGTTCATTCAGGGGTATGAACTCACCTGGTGTAAGTAGGTCCGACGAAAGTGCCGATTGGGCGTTCGGGGTCACACAAGGACTTGAACACACACAAGGACCTATTTTAACATATGATAACATATGTTCACATACAATTAGCATATAATATACTAATTAAACAATTATACACACTCAAAGGAGTGGAAAACACTTTTGGTTGAGTGTTTGGGGTCCCGGGTAGCGTTTACGGGTGCTAAGGGTCTTTTATCAGTTGTGGGACTTTGCTATACTCACATATCAAGTGTGTAAATGGATTTAAAACACAAACATGGACCAAACAAGGAGTTTACGGCCCAACCTAAGGGAGCTTACGGCCGTAAACTCCCAAGGTCCTATTCTTGGGTGTTTGATGCTTCTAGCTTGTTCATTGAATTATTCTAAGCATTTTTCCTAAAGGGCATGAGTGGAATTGAGGCCTCTAAGGGTACTAAACAAGAGTTTACGGCCTAGGAACTCTCCCAAGGGAGTTTACGGCCGTAAACTCTCAACCTTTGAGTTTAGTGAAGTTTTAAGCCCCTATTGCCTTCCTAGAATTTTCTTATGAAGTTTGATACTATTTTGGGTGATTAAAACCAACATTTGAGGGGGTTTTGGGGAGTTTACGGCCTAGACACTTGCTTGGGCCGTAAACTCCAAATCAAGCCTCATTTCATTGTGTTTAAGTCCTTAAATCCTTCCTAGCATTTTATGGAAATAGTCTAAGGCCATTTGGGGGACAAAAACCAACATTTTGGGCATGTTTGGGGAGTTTACGGCCTAAGCATGTGCTTGGGCCGTAAACTCATTTTCATCCTTCATTTTGATGTGTTTAAGTGATCCAAACCCAAAGGAATAAGCCCTTAATTATGTGTTAAGCCCTAGTGTGGTTTGGGAGTGTTTTTGAGACATTTAAACAAGGTTTAGAGGTGTTTACGACCTAAGCATGTGCTTGGGCCGTAAACTCTCTTTTATGCCACAAAATGATTGTTTTAAATGTGCAAACACTCCTAGGCTAATTCTTCTATTTATTTCCAAGCCATTTGGGACAAGTTTGGGTCATTTTGGCCTCATTTTGGGTGTTTACGGCCTCAGGAGGTTCTTAGGCCATAAACTCCTTTTTCATTGCTTCTAAGTCCGATTTTTGGGCTATAAACTCAATTCAATATGTTTAGAATAAGCTAGGGTAAGCGGACTTACTATTTGGAAGCGTTTGGTTGCGGTTTCGGGGCGAAAATGGGTCTAGAGAGAGAGTATAGAGAGAGAGTGTAAAAATTCTCCAATAGACTCCACTCACCCTTATATAGGGTTTTGAGTTGCGACACAGTGGAAGTCTACCCGATACTGCCGTTAAACGGGGCTTTTGGTCGCACCCGATTTAGTGGTCGTAATAATAAACTAATATTTTCCAAGTAAATGGAAATATGTGCTATGTATTTTATTTCCTTTTATCACGACTTAACGGCATATAAACATACACAATTGAAATGTTTATTAAACTTGAAGACTTCTCATTAACGGAACTTTTGAACAGTGGAATATTCCGTTAACGGTAACGGAGAAATGTAACGGGGCAACTTGGGTTGTCACAGTTAGATATGAGGTTTGAGATTTCTAAACAATTGAAACACATGCTCTGTAGCTATGCTGTTGCGAATGGTTATTAATTATGCTTTGTCAAAAATGATAGTAGATGGTTGTTAGCCAAATGTTGTGAAGGAAAATGTAGTTTTAGGGTTTGGTGTTCATGGATGACTGATCATAAGTCTTTCCAGATCAAGTCTTTCATAGGTGACCATAATTGTGCCAAGAATTTCAAATAGGTTCCATTGTCACTTATAAATGGATAGGTACTCATTTTACTTAAGAATTCATGAACAATCAAAAGATGAGTGTGAGATTGTTAAGAGAGGAGGTCAAAAACACCTTTGGCATTGATGTCGGTATGAGTCAGTGTAGAAGAGACAATAAGTATGCTATAACTCTTGTTGAAGGCACAATTGCATAAAATTACTCTACAATATGGTCATATGGTGAGGAGATTAAAAGATCAAATCTTGGCTCCATAGTTAAAATTTCTGTGGATGTAATGCATGATAGGAAGACTTACGTCAGCAAGATTTACATATGCTTTGATGCAGTGAAACATGGATGGAGGGGAGGGTGTAGAAGGATCATTAACTTGGATGGATGTTTCGTTAAAAGTTTTTGCCAAGGGGAGTTGCATTGTGTTGTGGGTAGGGATGGTAACAATGGACTATTCTCAGTTACTTGGGTTGTTGTATGTGTGAAAAAAAAAATTGTAAATTGTTCATTCAAAATCTTGCAGAAGATTTGGACTGTTGGAATGGTCTTGGACTACTTTTAATTTTTAATCAACACAAGGTATGCTTCAAATTTATACATGTACAAAAATACACAATCTCACTTACAACACCATTATATGTTGTTATGTATGTAAGGTTTGATTGAGGCAGTGGGGGATGTATTCCCAACAACAGAACACAGGCAGTGTGCTAGGCATAGCTATGCCAATTTTAGAAAGAGATTTGGTGGAGCACAATTTGAAAACATTTTTTAGAGAGCAAGTAAGACAACAAAAAAATCTCATTTCAATGAAACAATGAAAGAGATTGCAAAGTTAAACCGTAATGCCCTAACTTATCTAATGGAGAGGGATCCAAACACATGGTCTTTAACTTTTTATAGAGTTCACAATGCCTCATGTGAACCTGTGGAGAATGGATTTTTAGAGAGATTTAATAGTTTCATATTTGATGTTAGGAAGAAACCTATTATCAACATGTTATAGGAAATTCGTATATATGTCATGCAAAGGATGGTAACAATGAAAGCTAAGTGTCAAACCCCAAAACCACGAACGGCGGAAACGTTCAGGGTTGGAAGACGTCATGTACAATATCAGAACTGTGTAATATAATAAACAAGCAACAACATCATCCATTGCATTATAAGTAAAGTTTTAATACATGTGCGTTCTTTCATTGTAGTAAGACACCAAAAATATACAATCAAAATAAAAGATGAGACTTGCCTGCTCCATCTTCTCAAAACCTGGCCTCCGTACCTGTCTACTGATGACCTGAGAATACAAGTTATTTTGAAAGAGAGTATCAGCTTTAAAGCTGGTGAATTCATAAGTATTTAAGTGTCATTGTCTTGCTTACTGAAAATCTATTATGAAGTCCATGTAAACCTTTAAGTGAAAATGTTGATGTAAGTATGAAAAACCCTAGAAAATCCCTTATTTTCTATCAGTTTGAGATGTAGTCTTCTACCAAGACCCGAATATTTTGTTTATGAAAATGTAGTCTTCTACCAAGACCCGAATGTTTTATTTATGACAATGTAGTCTTCTACCAAGACCCGAATGTTTTGTTATGACAATTTAGTCTTCTACCAAGACCCGAATGTTTTGTTATGACAATGTAGTCTTCTACCAAGACCCGAATGTTTTGTTAGTAAAATGATAGTTTTTCCTTCTATTGACTAGTATTAAAGTACTTAGTCTAACTCATCGTTTATGTGAAAGTATCACAAAATAAAGTAAACAGGAAAATGTACTACTGTAAGTGTTGTCACTGGGTACTAGGACTAACACAACATCGCATTAAGCGAAATATGTAACCTAATGAACATCCGAAGATTGTCCAAAACAAGTATTAATGTAAGTGTCATCGCTGGGTACTAGGAGTAACACAACATCGCATTAAGCGAAATATGTAACCTAACGAACAATCAAAGGTTGTCCACTTGTCCTCTGTAGCAGCAACAGGTGGATGGAGGGGTTAGCCCCGGTTATCGATCTTCCTAGTATAAGTAGTAACCTTAGACCTCCGTAGATGGTCATCGACCACTGGTGCTAATCAGTGGGGTTCGAAATGGTAAGTCCCGCCGAGCTATCCCATTGAACCGGGATAGGACAGATAATTTACACAGTAAGTACTAATAAATCATCCACGTAGTTCTAAGTACAAGTATCTAGGTAAGTGAAAACAGGATAATGCACCTATGTAAAAGTGTTCCTGTATGGTATCCATGTAAGTGTGTTCATGTAACAGGTAAGTATATGTAAATGTACTCATGTATCAGGTAATCAAATGTAAATGTACTCATGTATCAGGTAATGTACTGGTGTAGACTCATGAATGAACTAACTCTTGTGTGATTCCTTGTAATAGGAATTATGTTTGATATCTCCAAATTATCCCTATGATAATTTACCGAAAGGTAATTGGTTGTTCAAATAGGTTTATACACTCTTACAACTCAAGGGTGTGCGAAACTAAATGAAAGTTGTAAACTATAACATCAATACATATATAAGAATATAAGTGTACATGCATAGTTTAGTTCAAGAATGTAAAATGGTTTTTTGTAAGACGTCTTATGGGTTTTGAACAATAATTAACAATGACTTTATGTCATTTTTAATATACATTTCAAAAGTAAAACATTTGATAACAATGTGTTTTTAAGATTTAAAACCATTTTATGCATCACATTTTGTAGTATGTGAAATCTGTTAAATGACAAACACAGTTATAAAATATATATCAATGATTTAAAATCATTTAAAACATTGATTAGGGGTATGAACTCACCTGTAGTTGTGATTGGGATGTACTGAACGGTATAGGATTGTTAGGTGTCAAGCGAGGACTTGTACACACACTACGATCCTAATGAACATATAATCACACATATATACATTCAATTAGTCTAAAATCACTAATTGATATAGTTTAAGACATCCTAGACATAATAAACACTTTATATAAGTGTTTTAAGCCCTGAGGATTGCATCTAAGCTATTGTGGGACAAGGTACTTGTGTTTAGGGTTCCAAAGGACCCTATATGTGAGTTTACTCCTCATATACTAACACACATGGAGTTTACAGTTGTAACCTCTTGAGTTTACAGCCGTAAACTCCCAACCATGGGGGTATGGTGTGTTTTGAAGTCCCAAATGATTCCTAGAATTATTCCAACTTGGTGGTTAAGTCCTTGGAAGGGTTTAAGGTCTAAAAATACTCCAATTAGGAGTTTACGGCCCTAAGGCCATTTCCTTTGGAGTTTACGACTGTAAACTCCATTGGAATGGTGTTCTTTTTGTTTTCAAGCCTCAAGCATAGGTGGTATAAGTTCTAGGCTTTTATTCCAAGCATATGAAGATATTAGGCACACTTTGGTGCCAAACTTTCATGTTTACGGCCCAAGCACAAAGTCTTCACCGTAAACTCACTTTGATAAGTGATTTTGATGTGTTTAAATCCTTCAATCAAGTGGGAACAATTCCATGTAAAGGTCTAGGGCTTTAGGTGCCTTAAAAGCACCATTTTGAGCTTGAATTTGGAGTTCACGGCCTAAGATATTCTTGGGCCGTAAACTCCCAAACATGGGTGATCTTTGCTTGATTTCATGTCCCTAATACACATACAAATGAGTCTAAGGCAGTAGCATAACACAAGGGACAATCTAGGCTCGGTTTCGGGAGTTTACCGCCCAAGAACACCTTGGGGAGTAAGCTCCTAGATCTAGTGATTTAGCCTTCTAAATCATGTTATAAACACATATAAAGCTTTCTAACACTACTAGAAAGAGTTCCTCACATTTTGGGATAAAAACCCGAAGATCCGTCAGAGAGAAAATGGCTTTTCTCTAGTTGGAAATGTGAATAATGAATGAATTTGGTTCAGAATTCTATTTTTAGTCCTGAGATATTTTTGGCAGAAAATATTTTTATTCCTGAAATGATCTCTAATATAATAGAGTTTTGGAATAACAGTGTTGCACAAAACCCTAGTGCACCCACTCTCCTGGTATCTCCAGAAGTGTAAACCCTGAATTACTCAAACTTACGCGAAAAGTCTGAAAATTAACTGTGACTGCTATAACTTCTATTGAAGTAATATAGTTTGTACAGAATGGAAATTTCGGGTTGTCACATCATCCCCCCGTTAAAAGGAATTTCGTCCCGAAGTTAGAATTTAAGCAAATAAGAAGTTACAAATAACTAAGCGAAAAGGTGAGGTTATTTCAGTTTCATCTGATCCTCACGTTCCCAAGTGAATTCCGGTCCACGCTTTGCGTTCCAGCGCACCTTCAGTATCGGGATACGGCTCTGCTTTGTTTGCTTGACCTCTCGGTCCATGATCTCTACTGGTTCCTCCACGAAGTTGAGGCTCTCGTTGATCTCGATCTCGTCAAGTGGAATAACAAGAGTCTCTTCGGATAGACACTTTTTCAAGTTCGAGACGTGTAAGGTAGGATGTACGTTACTGAGTTCGTGCGGTAGATTGAGTTTGTTAGCCACAGGGCCGATTCTCGCAAGAATCTCGAAAGGCCCTATGTATCTTGGATTGAGCTTCCCACGCTTTCCAAAGCGTATCAAGCCCTTCTAGGGTGAGACTTTCAGTAGGACTCGGTCGCCCACCTGGAATTCCAATGGTTTCCTTCGCTTGTCGGCGTAGCTTTTCTGTCGGTCTCTAGAGGCTTTCAATCGTTCACAAATTTGAACGATCTTCTCTGTCGTTTCCTGAATGATCTCCGGACCCGTGAGAGTGCTTTTGGGAACTCGTCCCTTAGCTAACTAGGTATCACCCACTTTAGCCCAGCACAGAGGGGATCTGCACTTTCGGCCATAGAGGGCCTCGAATGGAGCTGCCTTTATGCTCGTGTGGTAACTGTTGTTGTAGGAAAATTCGAAAAGAGGTAAATGGGTATCCCAAGCTTTTCCAAAATCAATCACACAGGCACGCAACATATCTTCCAAGGTTTGGATAGTTCTCTCACTTTGCCCATCGGTCTGTGGATGGTATGCTGTACTCATGTCCAGCCTAGTCCCTAGGGAATTTTGTAATGACTACCAGAACCTCGAAGTGAATCTACTATCTCTGTCTGAGATGATAGATAAAGGAACACCGTGCAGCCTTACAATCTCCCTAATGTAAGTTCGGGTAAGTTTCTCCATCTTGTTTGTTTCTTTGATTGGCAAGAAGTGTGCAGACTTGGTCAGTCTATCGACGATGACCCATATGGAATCAAGTCCACCCGTCGTCTTGGGCAACTTGGTTATGAAGTCCATAGTGATCCGCTCCCACTTCCATTCTGGTATCTCCAGTTGTTGTAGAAGACCAGAGGGTTTCTGGTATTCGACCTTGACCTTTGCGAAAGTAAGGCATTTACTCACGAAGGTAGCAATATCTGCTTTCATGTTAGGCCACCAGTATAGCTTTTTAAGATCCAGATACATCTTATCTGAACCCGGGTTGACAGAATAACGAGTCTTGTGAGCTTCGGTCATGACCAAGTCTCTGAAGCCACTGTGTTTCGGTGTCCAGATCCGATCCATGAGGTATAAGACTCCGCCACCCTTGACTTCCAAGTTCTTATCCATCCCTCTAAGGGATTCACTAGCCACGTTTTCAGGTTTCAAAGCGTCGAGCTGAGCCTCCTTAATTTGCGTGGACAAGTGCGAATGGATAGTTAGAGTCAAAGATTTGACTCTACGACCAGTATATTCTTTCCGACTTAGGGCGTCGGCTACTGCATTGGCTTTACCCGGATGATAACGAATTTCGCATTCGTAATCACTGAGTAGCTCGACCCACCATCGTTGTCTCATGTTGAGCTCTTTCTGGTCGAAAATGTGTTGTAGACTCTTATGGTCCCTAAAGATCGTGCTTTTTGTACCATATAGGTAATGTCACCAGATCTTTAGAGCAAACACAACCGCTCCTAGTTCAAGATCGTGGGTTGTGTAGTTGACCTCATGTGTCTTCAGTTGTCTCGAGGCATAGGCGATGACTTTACCTCGCTGCATCAGAATACATCTGAGTCCTTGATTGGATGCATCGCAATAGACAATGAAGTCTTCTATCCCTTCGGGGAGGGATAGTATCGAGGCGGTGCACAAGGCTCGTTTGAGAGTTTGGAACACTCTTTCCTGTTTCTCTTCCCAGTCAAAGGCCACACCTTTCTGGGTTAGGGTTGTAAGAGGTTTCGCTATGCTGGAGAAGTTCTGAATGAACCTGCGATAGTAGCCAACGAGACCTAGAAATTGACGAATTTCGGTAGGTGTCTTCGGTGCTGACCAGTTCTCAATGGATTTGATCTTGGAGGGGTCCACGTGTATACCTTCTTCGCTAACCACATGGCCCAAAAATTCGACTCGCCGAATCCAAAATTCGCACTTTGAGAACTTCGCGTAGAGCTTCTCCGATCGCAACGTTTCTAAGATTTTACGAAGATGTTGACTATGTTCCTCCTTACTTCGAGAGTAGATGAGTATGTCATCAATGAAGACGATGACGAACTGATCTAAGTAAGGACGACACACCCTATTCATCAGATCCATGAATATCGCGGGCGCGTTAGTTAATCCGAACGGCATCACTACAAACTCGTAGTGCCCATAACGAGTTCGGAAGGCTGTCTTGGGAACATCCTCCTCTAACACTCGTAGTTGGTGATATCTGGATCGTAGATCTATCTTCGAGAAGTAGTTGGCTCCTTGAAGTTGATCAAATAAATTGTCAATGCGGGGCAACGATTTTTAATGGTAAGTTTGTTGAGTTCTCTATAGTCGATGCACATGCGAAACGATCCATCTTTCTTCTTGACGAACAAGACCGGTGCTCCCCATGGTGAGAAGCTTGGTCGAATGAATCCCTTCTTGAGAAGTTCGTTAAGTTGACTGGAAAGTTCCTGCATCTCAGCCGGTGCCAGACGATAAGGAGATTTGGCTATTGGGGTAGCTCCTGGCACTAAGTCGATTCTGAACTCGACTTGGCGTTGCGGTGGTAAACCGGGAAGTTCTTCTGGGAATATGTCGGGAAAGTCGCGTACTTCTAGGATGTTCTGGATGTCTTTCAGTTCTTGACTGGTATCGACGACGTGTGCGAGGAATGCATGATATTCCTTTCGCAAGCACTTTTGGGCTTGAATGCACGAAATGATACGAAGGCTCGTACTAGGTTTGTCGCTGTATATAATTAAGGTTTCGTTGTTAGGAAGGTTAAGACGAACTGCTTTTTCAAAGCACATGATGTCGGCGTGAAGAAGACTCAACCAATCCATACCGATGATAACGTCGAAACATTTAATTTGGACTGGCATGAGATCTATCTTGAAAGTATGGCCATCTAAAGTTAAAGTACAACCTACGTATATGCAGTTAGTACTCTCCGTTTTCCCATTAGCCATTTCTACCGTGAATGAATTGTCTAAAGCACAAGGTTTTCCTTTAAGCAGGTGTGCAAATTTGTGACTTACAAAACTTTTCTCGGCTCCACTATCGAAAAGTACGCAAGCATATGAGTTATCGAGGAGAAACGTACCAGTAACTATCGTAGGATCAGCTACCACTTCCTCGTGGCCTAGGGCCATAACTCTTCCTACTCCTCCAGCCATCCCCGCTTTAGGGCAGTTCCTCTTGTAGTGGCCCACTTCTCCACAACCGTAACAGGCTTGGCCCATACCGGCATTAGGAACCTGGGCGGCCTGAGCTGTTGGAGTTTGGCAGAAACGGGCTGTGTGCCCCTTCCTGTTGCAGTTGGTGCATTGCATCTCCCTGCAAGGCCCGCGGTGGTGGAAGTTGCATTTGTTTCACTTTGGGAGAGATCCAGCATAAGTTTTTGCTGGTAAGGGGTTCGCAGGGACAACGGGAGTCACTTTGGCAGCATTGATTGCCACAAGTGGTTGTCGCTTGGCAGATCCTTGCGAAGCCCCCTTTTCCTCTTAGACCACCCTTTCTTGTTGTTGTCAGGGTTGGACTTTTGGGGTACGTGTGTAGGGTTTGTTGGGTTCTGAGGTTTCCGGTGATCTATGAGAGATTGTGCCAGTTCCTTGGCACTATCAAAAGTGATAGGCCTGGAGGCTAGCACACTTGACTGGATCTGGGGCGATAGTCCCCAGATATACCTTTCTATCTTCTTGCTCTCGAGAGCAACCATATCAGGGCATAAGTTCGCCAGATCACAAAACCTATTTGTGTAGGTCGTGATGTCAGATCCAACCATTTGAAGACCCCAGAACTCCTGCTCGAGTTTCTGTACTTCGCCATGAGGGCAGTACTCTTTCATCAGCATGTCTTTCAACTTTTCCCAGCTGATGGAATACGCCACTACCAGAGTCAGATACTTAACATGGCCGTTCCACCATGTTAATGCTCTGTCAGAGAAGGTACAAGCTGCGAACTTGACCTTGTTGCCTTCCAGGCATCCGCAGATTTCGAAGACAGATTCCATCTTCTCAATCCACTGTCTTAACACCATAACCCCACCAGTACCATTGAAGCTGTGGGGTTTGGCGTTAGTGAAGTCCTTGTAGGTGCATTCCCGAGGGTATCCATGGCTTTCGCCGTGGTTCGAGGGAGGTGCACCTGTTCCCGATCCACTAGGGACAGGAGCGTTGATTGCTGACACAGCAGTTGCAACTGCTGCTGTGAAAGCTGCCTGGAACATGTTGGCATCGAAAGGATTAGGTGGTTGAACAGGTACAGGTGATGGTGGAGGTGGTGGTATCGGTGTTTCGTTGTTTGGATTACGCCTGGGATTCCTGCAGGGCGACATCTTTAACTATACGTTTAAAAGATGACGACTTGGATAAGAATAGATGATTAATGGATGTGTCTCATGGACTAACTCCCCATAGCCCAACAACAGAATGAATAGAATGACTAACTGAAAATGACAGTAGTTGGATAAAACTCTCCATAAGATTAGATATCTGTCAATAATACTGGAATTACAGATGTAACAAGTTCGGGAAAAATGGCCCAGGAGTAGGCCTTACATCAACCAAGATGGAAAATTTTGACAGAAATAAGACTAGATCAAGACCTAACAGGTCTAAGATTTATAAAGATAGGAAATTAGACCAAAGTTTTACATAAACTAGGTTATATCCAAAAGATGAGTCGACGAGATTCTATAGGCGACGAGAGCTACTTGCATGAGTCCTCGATCCCGATAGTAGACGTTCAATGTCCCTTATACGCCTATCCGACCTTGTTTGCTGAGCTCGAAGTTCTCTAACTTCAGCTCAGGTTTCAGCAAGTTCCCTCCGCAGATTTGCATTGCGGACCAGAGTCCTTTCATGAGCAGACTCTAGTTGGCGAATGTGGACAGTGTTAACACCAGAGTTGGCGTCAACTTCCAATACTTGATTGATAGTTGCCAGAGCCATTATCGTGTTTCGGGAAATCCTACGCACCATGATTGGTAGGACTCTATCGGCAGAACCTCCTTCAGTAAGGTTGTAGAAACTTCGGTCTCCATTGTAGGGAATGGGTTGACCCTGTTCATGACTCCAGGTATTCAAGTTAGTGGCCCACAGAGGTGTGGGTCCTTGAAACACAGGACGAGGGTTCAAGTTTGGGTTTTGAGCAGCTGGGGGTAGGTTGTTGACTTCAGGATCGGATTCAGAACTATTGGAAAAACCCTCAGCATGGTGATCATCCACAGGGATTGGGTGATCATCTTCTGGTTCTGCCTCTAGCCAACCAGCATTGCCTTGGTTCGGGAAGTACAGATCGTCGTGGTGAAATCCAGCCATTTAAAATCTATGCGAGAAAAGGGATATAATAGATGAACTAACTAAGATAATTACAGTAAGGCCAAATACCCCTATGGTATTTCTTTATGGTTGTGTTGGTAAGTTTTTTTTTTTTTAGACTTGTTGCCACATCACAACCATTCTTGGGCATATGCTAATCACTCCTCGGACCAGCATAGTTGATCAGGCTATGCCATTCCCAAGACTGACCATATATCCCCAGGCTTCCTTGTGATATTCAACAATCGTAATACTTTTGTTCTTGTCATTGTGACACTGATTTTAGTATGAATGCAGGCACGTATACTTTGTTAAATATTTTATTATTTAAAAGTATAACTCTTAGACAGAGTGTTTTAATCCCATGTATTTATAGTTAGTATATCTTTTATGGGTTGATATACTTAATTCACTATAAACAATGCTCTGATACCAATCTGTCACACCCCAAAACCACGAACGGCGGAAACGTTCAGGGGTAGAGGACGTCATGTATAGTATCACAACAGTGTAATATAATAAACAAGCAACAACATCATCCATTGCATTATAAGTAAAGTTTTAATACATGTGTGTTCCTTCATTGTAGTAAGACACCAAAAATATACAATCAAAATAAAAGACGAGACTTGTCTGCTCCGTCTTCTCAAAACCTAGCCTCCGTACCTATCTACTGATGACCTGAGAATACAAATTATTTTGAAAGAGAGTATCAGCTTTAAAGCTGGTGAATTCATAAGTATTTAAGTGTCATTGTCTTGCTTACTGAAAATCTATTATGAAGTCCATGTAAACCTTTAAGTGAAAATGTTGATGTAAGTATGAAAAACCCTAGAAAATCCCTTATTTTCTATCAGTTTGAGATGTAGTCTTCTACCAAGACCCGAATGTTTTGTTTATGAAAATGTAGTCTTCTACCAAGACCCGAATATTTTGTTTATGAAAATGTAGTCTTCTACCAAGATCCGAATGTTTTATTTATGACAATGTAGTCTTCTACCAAGACCCGAATGTTTTGTTATGACAATGTAGTCTTCTACCAAGACCCGAATGTTTTGTTATGACAATGTAGTCTTCTACCAAGACCCGAATGTTTTGTTAGTAAAATGATAGTTTTTCCTTCTATTGACTAGTATTAAAGTACTTAGTCTAACTCATCGTTTATGTGAAAGTATCACAAAATAAAGTAAACAGGAAAATGTACTACTGTAAGTGTTGTCACTGGGTACTAGGACTAACACAACATCGCATTAAGCGAAATATGTAACCTAATGAACATCTGAAGATTGTCCAAAACAAGTATTAATGTAAGTGTCATCACTGGGTACTAGGAGTAACACAACATCGCATTAAGCGAAATATGTAACCTAACGAACAATCAAAGATTATCCACTTGTCCTCTGTAGCAGCAACAGGTGGGTGGAGGGGTTAGCCCCGGTTATCGATCTTCCTAATATAAGTAGTAACCTTAGACCTCCGTAGATGGTCATCGACCACTGGTGATAATCAGTGGGGTTCGGAATGGTAAGTCCCGCCGAGCTATCCCATTGAACCGGGATAGGACAGATAATTTACACAGTAAGTACTAATAAATCATCCACGTAGTTCTAAGTACAAGTATCCAGGTAAGTGAAAACAGGATAATGCACCTATGTAAAAGTGTTCCTGTATGGTATCCATGTAAGTGTGTTCATGTAACAGGTAAGTATATGTATATGTACTCATGTATCTGGTAATCAAATGTAAATGTACTCATGTATCAGGTAATGTATTGGTGTAGACTCATGAATGAACTGACTCTTGTGTGATTCCTTGTAATAGGAATTATGTTTGATATCTCCAAATTATCCCTATGATAATTTACCGGAAGGTAATTGGTTGTTCAAATAGGTTTATACACTCTTACTACTCAAGGGTGTGCGAAACTAAATGAAAGTTGTAAATTATAACATCAATACATATATAAGAATATAAGTGTACATGCATAGTTTAGTTCAAGAATGTAAAATGGTTTTTTGTAAGACATCTTATGGGTTTTGAACAATAATTAACAATGACTTGATGTCATTTTAATATACATTTCAAAAGTAAAACATTTGATAACAATGTGTTTTTAAGATTTAAAACCATTTTATGCATCACATTTTGTAGTATGTGAAATCTATTAAATGAAAAACACAGTTATAAAATATATATCAATGATTTAATAACATGTTTGTTTCTACTTGTATTCCCCCCTTTAAAGAATTTAAAATCATTTAAAACATTGATTAGGGGTATGAACTCACCTGTAGTTGTGATTGGGATGTACTGAACGGTATAGGATTGTTAGGTGTCAAGCGAGGACTTGTACACACACTACGATCCTAATGAACATATAATCACACATATATGCATTCAATTAGTCTAAAATCACTAATTGATATAGTTTAAGACATCCTAGACATAATAAACACTTTATATAAGTGTTTTAAGCCCTAAAGATTGCATCTAAGCTATTGTGGGACAAGGTACTTGTGTTTAGGGTTCCAAAGGACCCTATATGTGAGTTTACTCCTCATATACTAACACACATGGAGTTTACAGTTGTAAACTCTTGAGTTTACGGCCGTAAACTCCCAACCATGGGGGTATGGTGTGTTTTGAAGTCCCAAATGATTCCTAGAATTATTCCAACTTGGTGGTTAAGTCCTTGGAAGGGTTTAAGGTCTAGAAATACTCCAATTAGGAGTTTACGGCCCTAAGGCCATTTCCTTTGGAGTTTACAGCCGTAAACTCCATTGGAATGGTGTTCTTTTTGTTTTCAAGCCTCAAGCATAGGTGGTATAAGTTCTAGGATTTTATTCAAGCATATGAAGACATTAGGCACACTTTGGTGCCAATCTTTCATGTTTACGGCCCAAGCACAAAGTCTTCACCGTAAACTCACTTTGATAAGTGATTTTGATGTGTTTAAATCCTTCAATCAAGTGGGAACAATTCCATGTAAAGGTCTAGGGCTTTAGGTGCCTTAAAAGCACCATTTTGAGCTTGAATTCGGAGTTCACGGCCTAAGATATTCTTGGGCCGTAAACTCCCAAACATGGGTGATCTTTGCTTGATTTCATGTCCCTAATACACATGCAAATGAGTCTAAGGCAGTAGCATAACACAAGGGACAATCTAGGCTCGGTTTCGGGAGTTTACCGCCCAAGAACACCTTGGGGAGTAAGCTCCTAGATCTAGTGATTTAGCCTTCTAAATCATGTTATAAACACATATAAAGCTTTCTAACACTACTAGAAAGAGTTACTCACGTTTTGGGATAAAAACCCGAAGATCCGTCAGAGAGAAAATGGCTTTTCTCTAGTTGGAAATTTGAATAATGAATGAATTTGGTTCAGAATTCTATTTATAGTCCTGAGATATTTTTGGCAGAAAATATTTTTATTCCTGAAATGATCTATAATATAATAGAGTTTTGGAATAACAGTGTTGCACAAAACCCTAGTGCACCCACTCTCCTGATATCTCCTAAAGTGTAAACCCTGAATTACTCAAACTTACGCGAAAAGTCTGAAAATTAACTGTGACTGCTATAACTTCTATTGAAGTAATATAGTTTGTACAGAATGGAAATTTCAGGTTGTCACACTAAGGGAGAAAAGTAGGGTCGTTATTCAATTTGTCTAGACATCAGGGAGAAATTGAATATCTTCAAACTCAGCAGAGGTATGTATACATATCACATTACACAATAATATAGTCTATGAAATCTAATAATAAATGCATTACATTATGAAGGTATTGGCAGGTTGTATCTTGTGGTGGGATGAAGGTTGAAACAAGGAAACTGGATAAGACCTATATTTTTGATGTCTCAAAAAAGGAATGCAGTTGCAGGCTATGGCAACTAAATGGGTATGGATGCGTTCATTCCGTAGCTACATTAGCATACTTAAACATTACACCTAGTGGGCCATATGTTGATCCAGTATGTTTGGGAGCATTCTTCCATAATACTTAAAAACAACCCATACATGGGATGAACGGAAGCAACATGTGGCCTTGTACAAAATACATACCCCACTACCTCTAGTGAAAAAAGAATGTCAGGCAGGCCAAACATCAAGAGAAGAATGGATGCTTCAGAAAGATCTGGAAAACACAGAGTTTCAAAGGTAGACAAAAACATTAGTTGTGATGTATGCAAGCAAACAAGTCACAACAAAAGCACACGTAATCAAGTGGAAAGGACACCCAAAGTTAGTGTCACAAAGAAACAAAAGGTAAGCTAAACACAAGGGTCAGTGAATTCGCAAAATGGTGGGGAAGATGCAGTTATGGTCGATGCAGGTGAACAACAAAATGTGCATGCTAATGCACCTAAACAACAAAATGTGCATGCTAATGCACATGAACAAGTGGTCGGGATGAATGAAGCTGTTGGGAATGTGGCTAGTGCAGTAAATCCAAAGCAGAGAAAAAAAATCAGAGATAATTCTAAAAATGAAGCTTGCTAAGGTAATTGAAGGTGAAGATAGCACTGCTGCTACAACAATGGAATTGGAGTAATTCTTGTTTTAATTGTTAATGCTGAAATGTTAACATATCAATGTTTTTTTTAACTTTTAAGTGGGGTATTTATGGTGTTTGACATTCCTAAATCTTGTATGAGACATTTGAGAATCATGTTTTTTATTCAAATTTTTGGCTTTGTAATGTTAACATATCCGTGATTGATGTAGAACCTAGGGGCAAGATTGGTATATAAGGGTGCAACAGTCATTTGGTTCATTTAGGATGTATAATTAAGGGATCTTTTTGGTATAAGGGTAAGGGGAAGTCTTGGTAATGTAAGAGGTATTTTTGGTATAAGGGGCATTTATGGTATTTAATGTAGGTCCTAGGGGGCAATTTTGGTAATGTAAGATGTATTTTTGGTATAAGGGGCAGTTTTGGTATTTAAGAGGTAAATGACCTTATGAGAATTATAAAAATTTGGACAAGTTATATATGGTGTTAAAGATGTGGCACATTGCTATTTTTGTACATGCAATGTTGCATCTTCCAAACACAAATGGACCCCACTAAACAAAAAAATGGTAATAAAAGGACTTGGGTATGATATGCTTTGTCCTCTTTAAGTGCATCCATGTGGGTGCATGTTCTATTTTGTCCCATATAAAAAAGAAAGAATTTGTCTCACTATTTTTGGCATGTGGTCCCAACTTCTAACTGTATATGTAGGTCTTTTGTTATGCAGATGTTATATGATTTTTTTGGCTTTCATGCAGAAACAACATAAAAACACAAGTAGTTAAGCATAAATGTTAGGATTTCATTACTTATGGGTTTGTTTCGTTTACAGTTCCATTTGGGTTTGTTTCTTTTACAGTTCCATCCAGGTGGTTACATAAGACTACAAACATTTAAACTAAAAGGATAATATATATTACCAGTAACATCACCCCCTCCCCCTCCCCCCCCCCCCCAAAATGACTAACATACCCCTGAAAACATCTATCAAAAGAACATCTAAGAACAAGGGTATTTTACATCAGCAAAATTACAAACTCAAGAATGAAATCGTTCGACCTTCCATTAGTTGAGGTACTTGTAGGTTGCAATCCCCAAAGCAACCACAGTTAGAAAACCAAGCAACCAACTATGCTTCTTCACATCACTCTTCTTCACTAGGAGCTTCAAATAACATGCCTAGAGTTATTAGAAATGATTTCTCAGATTACCCATCGTGTTAAGCAAGGCGATTTTCCACCCCCTAGTGTCGCCCACCTCTATGCTTAGAGCATCCAACTGTCTTTTCACGCTCTCCTAAAACTGAACCATGTCTACAGCAAGCTCATCCAGAATGAGTGCCATTTCCAATTGAGTTTGAAGCAAGCTAATGGAAAGATCTTTCTCTCGAACACCATTTGAACTGTTTCCACCATAGTGACCATGATCGTTGATTGACCGACTGTTGGCGAGAGACGGAAGTGGCATCATGTTGAAGATAAGTTGCAGAAGATTAGGGTAGGAACTTTGTTTTCAAGTAAGGGTATCAATCTTTCGACGGAGTGATGTCTTAGGGCATCAAATGGTCGATTAAATATAACAATGGAAACAAAATGTCAAATCTTGGAGCCTACGTTTGGAATGAAGCATCTCCGTTTTAATTTGGTGGTTGGAACAATTCGTCTTTTCCACGTACGCTCTAGGTTATGGCTGAGTGGACTAAAGTGGGTGTCGTGGAATTTCTAGTCTACGTGACAACGAACACCATTGAAAATAAGTTAGGAGGATTAAAATGACAGGTCTCCCATAAGTTTCATCTCTTATAAAGCCAAGAAAATAATTTAAGGACTCAACGGGTAAACCCTAGAAAGTTCGTAAGGTATTTGTGTCACCCCACTAAAGTAAATAAGACTTTTTAATGGTGTAAGAATCCAATTCAAAAATTTCTTACATATTACAAGTGTTTTCGATGTTCTAAAAGAAACATTATTATTGTATGATATTAAGGTTGTGTTTGATACATTAGAATTAGCTTGTTTTTCTATTTTTTTTTAAATTGCCAAGTTTGGCAAGCTAAAAAATAGTTTATAAACTAAATTTTTAAAAAGCAACTTGGATACTTTTGAGAAACATTTTTAAGATATTCCAAATATACCTCTAATTAATTATAGAAAACTCATTATCCTAAATTATATTTTATATCAATTTATATATTCCAACAAGTTTATCTGTTAGTTTTTATCAAACGTCATTTTTTATCAGCCAGTTTAGACTAGCTGAAAAGCTAGCTGGTAGCTTATATGCTAGTTGATTAAAAAATAACGTTTGCTAAAAACTAGCTGATAAGGTAGTTGGAAGATATAAAAGGGCATAAAAAGACATTTAGAAAAATATGTTCTTTATAAAAGCTTCATTGTTGAAAAGCATCTTTCGACTGTTGCGGTCACGACGAGTAAAACCAAAACCAACTTTCACAAGCTATAAACCGTAAGATAAGAACGATGTTTTCTTGTTTCCACCATTAAACGAGAAATGTTGGAAATTCTCTTCAAACTAGTGAACCAGTCATATTTATGCAAAGAGTGATAATATATCTCCAATTTCACCATTAAGTTTGCATCCTCTGTGAATCATCAAAATCTTTTTTGTATAGCTCACTCAACTTTAACATCTTTGTTTTCTTAGATTTAGTAAATGAATCACGAGGACTCAAAGCCCCCATGTATTATAGTAATTGGGTGCTTATTTCACTAACTCATTCCTCGAATTCTATAATTTGCATATCGAAAACCGTGTTGAAAACTTCAACTTCAAAACGAAATTTATTAGTAACTTTGGTCCTACGGTGTCTCGGAGTGACAAAATTTTCGGTTATATCCACAATATTAGTATTATGTTTTTGACAAAAATAGAATACCTTCGACAAAGTTATATCAAACTCCATGTCTCTTAAATATTTCAATGCATCCATTGTCCCTCTAACCAATGAAATTGCTTATAAAGTGTCTTATTCCTTTTTTTTTTTTTTTTATTAAAGATGTTTTGACAATATGCCCTTGAGTTGTAAAACTTCATACATCAAATGTAAATAGAACACGACATTGTATGTTTGTTACACCCACAATAATTAACTAAAGTCGATGTGCAAAACGATATAAATATATATATATATATATATATATATATATATATATATATATATATATATATATATATAGAGAGAGAGAGAGAGAGAGAGAGAGAGAGAGCTAAGTTATAATGTGGATGATATTTATTGTGTGGACGTAAGGAAATTTTGAACTAATCATTTAGGAGTAATATAGATTTTGTTTGAAATTGCTTTAGAATATTAAAAATAAATTATTGATTCAAATTTAAAATTCTTTTAGGGGTAATATCGACTTTTGTTTATCTTGATTTTAGGAAACCAATTAGTTAAATCCATAAATTTAGGAAACTTATCCAAATCAAACTTAATTCTATTAATTATTTTCTATATTATTTAAAGAATACATGTATTTTCTTTCAAAAAGAATCTCCAAAATCAGAATTCTAAATCAAAGAGCATTCTTAAAGAATATTTATAAATATTCTTTACAACAAAACACATTTCTAAAAGAATTACAACAACAAGAATGTAAGAATTTTCTAAATTTGAAACAATTCTTAAAAGAAAACAACTCATTCAATGCAACAACTATAGAATAATGAATAATTACACCAACAATAGAGAAATAATGAAGAATCAAAACCATTGTAATGAGAAAATTATATCAAGACAATTAGTATTCTTAAAAAATATGAAGTATTTTTACAGAATATGATGTATTCTTTACAAGAAATTGAGTTATTCTTAAAGAAAGTATGACATATTGTTAATGTATCCCTCTAGAAAATGCAAAATGCTTTAGCTAAATAAACTTAATCTTCCTCAGTGGTCTATAGAATTGAATTTATTTTTTTCTCTTTGGAATAAAACGATGGTTGTTACACGAATTCTTGAAGAATGTACACTTTTGTGACCCATATTTGAAGTGTCAAGTGAGCTTCCTCGGTGACCCATATTTGAAGTGGCAAGTGAGCTTCCTGCATACATAAACAAAACCAATCAAATATATTATATGCATATGATATTTTGTGTGACTGTTTATGTAGCTTCTTTTACTGATCCTTTTTAGATCACTATATCCGATAAACATTCAATTAATAATTTGCATATGATTCGCATAGATATAAAAATAGTATTTCTATTTTTTTTATCCATCTACAAAAAGTAAAAGATTAACAAAAGTGATAAGGGAAAGTTGCTATTAGTATCCATTGGTAAAATCAAATTCTATGAGTTTGTATAACCAATATCACACAAATTTTTTTTGAATAATTAATCACTCGTAAATGATGAAAAGAGTTTCATAGTTTTCATAGACAATATCATTGACAAATAAAAATAATTAAATCATTTGCAAAAATATTAATTAATTGAAACAACAAAAGTAAAAAATGTACTGTAATTTTGAAAGCCATATATTTCTAAAATATAGGCATAACAAGTACCTTCAAACTCATTTAGTCTCATTTTGTGTTTTTAAAAAAGTATACACACAAAGAAACAAACAAATAATTAACAAGCAACAAATAAACGGTGCTATATGGAAAATCAAAATTCGGAGTTATAAAAAATCGTATATACGCATGATATTCACGTCAATCAAAATTGAATCTGGCATATAATTTCTATGAAACAAAATTTTGATTAATAAAAATTGAGTTCAATTAATACCGGGCTATGATTTTGCAATGGAAATCTTTATCTGTTGTCCGATGGTTTTGATGTTGGTATACAGCGACATGTGCATACCTACTTCGATAAATGATAGTGGCCGACAGTGGAGAGGGAGGAGGAGAAGCGACAGTGACAGGATGATGTGAGGGATGATGCAGTTGATGATTCTGAACGAGATGGGGGGGGGGGGGGGGGCAAGAACGTGAAAAAACCCTAGTGTTGTCATATATGATTTTAAAGAGTTTGGAAACTGGTTTTACCTAATTTAAAGGATATTAATTTAAGAGATATTAATTGGTTTGATTATTTACTATAATTATAATAGACAAGATTACTATTATACCATTTTATTATTTAATAATAATTTAATTTTTCTTGATTTCCCATTGATCCTTACATCCACATAATAAATATCTCTCTCTCTCTCTATATATATATATATATATATATATATATATATATATATATATATATATATATATATATATATATATATATATATATATATATATATATATATATATATATATATATATATATATATATATATATATATATATATATAGAGGTTTAAATGTAGTATGCATATGATATTTTGTGTGACTGTTTATGTAGCTTCTTTTTACTGATACTTTTTAGATCACTATGTCCGGTAAACATTCAATTAATAATTTGCATATGATTCACATAGATTTAAAAGTAGTATTTCTATTTGTTTTATCCATCTACAAAAAGTAAAAGATTAACAAAAGTGATAAGGGGCACCGTTGTTATTAGTATCCATTGGTAAAATCAAATTCTATGAGTTTGTATAACCAATATCACACAATTTTTTTTTTGAATAATTAATCACTCATAAGTGATGAAAAGTTTTTCACAGTTTTCATGGACAATATCATTAACAAATAAAAATAGTTAAATCATTTGCAAAAATATTAATTAATTTAAACACCAAAAGTAAAAAACATACTGTAATTTTAAAAACCATATATTTCTAAAGTATACACATACATACCAAGTACCCCCAAACTCATTTAGTCTCATTTTGTGTTTTTAAAAAAGTATACACACAAAGAAACAAACAAGCAATTAACAAGCAACAAATAAATGGTGCTATATGGAAAATCAAAATTCAGAGTTATAAAAAATCGTATATACGCATGATATTCACGTCAATCAAAATTGAATCTGGCATATAATTTCTATGAAACAAAACTTTTGATTAATAAAAACCGAGTTCAATAAATATCGGGCTATGATTTTGCAATGGAAATCTTTATCTATTGTCCAATGGTTGTGATGTTGGTATACAGCGGCATGTGCATACCTACTTCGATAAATAACAGTGGTCGGTAGTGGAGAGGGAGGAGGAAGAAGCGACAGTGACAGGATGATGTGAGGGATGATGCAGTCAATGATTCTGAACGAGATGAGGAGGCAAGAACGTGAAAAAACCCTAGTGTTGTCATATATGATTTTAAAGAGTTATGAAACTGGTTTTTACCTAATTTAAATGATATTAATTTAAGAGATATTAATTGGTTTTATTATTTACTATAATTATAATAGACAAGATTACTATTATATCATTTTATTATTTAATAATTATTTAATTTTTCTTGAATTCTCATTGGATATATATATATATATATATATATATATATATATATATATATATATATATATATATATATATATATATATATATATATATATATATAATACTAGTTGTGAAACCCGTATGTTATACGGGTTAATTAAAACATAATGTTAAACATGAGCGATTAGATGAAAAGTTTATTTTGAATTTGAAATATGAAATAAGTGAAAATTATGAAAAAAAACGTGCAAAAAATAAATTAATTAAAATTATGTGTTTAATTGTTAGACCCGTGTATTAAACGAGTTATTATAATAAAATGTTAAATAAAAATGTTTAAAGTGTAAATTTATTTGAAATTGAAATTGAAATTTGAAATTTGAAATTGAAATTGAAATTTGAAATTTGAAATTAATAGTTATTATCGTAGATTTAATTTATGGAAATTAAATTAATGATATAGTGGAAATGAATAATGAAGTAATTGACAAGTGGAAAATAAATATATTTTAAAATTATGACAAAATGATATGTGTTCAAATAAATGAGAGAATGATAAGTGACAATAACATTTTCATTTATTAGAGTAGATAATATAATATGTTGAATTATTATCTTGTAATATCAAAGGTTTCAGACCTCACATATTGTTTACCTCATCGTAACCTTTTCTTCTTATCTATTAAAAAAGATGTAAGACATAAAATGAATACTATTCAATTAAAATATATATATTAAGCGAAAAAAAGTTTCGATTTCAAAAACACATCCATAATACAATTTTCCTCTTATTAAAAAAACCTATTAAAAAAACGTAAAATAAATAATATTCAATTAAAATATAGGGATCCCTAAAATATAAAACAATCAATAGCAACAAGTCTAATTAAAAGTCGAAGAACTAATTTAAAAGAAAACAACTATTAATTTTACGAAAACAATTAATAATTTTATAAAAAAAAAAACTACTATTATAAACCTAAAAAATCAATAGTTGTTTCATTATAGGAATTGGAGAGTCTCAAAAACGATTTTCTTAAAAGATCGACAGGCTTTTCACAGACTCGCAATGATTTTTTTTACCTGCTCGTACCATAGATCTGCCGACTGCCTTCCCACGTTTTTTTTAGTCCTATGGCATAACTCTCACAAACATATGATTTAGTTTTGGACTTTGTAAGGTTTGGACTTTGGTCTATTATTATTTGTTTAGATAAAGTCATTAAAGTTTGGGCTGTTTGTTCGAATTTTGGGCTAATTAATATTTGTTGCTATCATATTGTTTTTTTTTTTTTGACATATAAACAAGCGGTTGTATATATTTTTTTACTGGTTCCATTTTAATATGTTTTTTTCTTGAAATCGAACCCCCTCTTGAATCCCTCAATGGGTATGAATACAAACTAGAAAAGAGCTCATGCTTCCCATGGGTTGGATATAATTTAAAGTTTTCTAAAATAATGACTCGAAGTGATAGTTTAAAAATACATGTAACACCGATAAAATCCAAGACTTTATAATAGGGTTGACTACCCATTGACCAAAGAATGGCCAAATGTGTAATAACCAAAAAAAATTGTGCAAAAAAAATATCGAAATAGAACAATGTTGGAAAAAGTATCGAAATATAACAATACTGGAAAAGATAGGGACTAAACTGACAATTGAACATACTTTTGTGGATGGAGATTGCAACAGTAAAAGTTGAAGGATGAAAACTGTGAAACCCCCTAAAGAGTCGTGACAGAAACCAAAAGTCCTAAACTCCTATGGAAAATCTATAAAGGAAAGAAAACTATATGGTCAAAATGTGAATGTTAAAAAGTTACTGTTCAAACGTTCCACGGATTTAATATATATATATATATATATATATATATATATATATATATATATATATATATATATATATATATATATATATATAAAATAAAATTGTTTTTAAATATAAAAGATATGTTGTAGTAATATTATCATATTTATACATATTTTTAGATAATATTTTAATACATTTTAAAGTAATATTTTGGTTATTTGTAAAGATATATGATACTTTGAATTAAATTATATTTTGCAGCTAAATAAATCACTCTTGAATAATATGGACTAGAATTGATAAAGATTAGAACTTTGGAGGATTGAAACTTTAAAGATAAAAATTCCAGTGAAAAAGCAAGATCATGACGTGGCAATCAACATCACGACGTGAAGAAGGTATTCTATAAGATTACTACACGAGAAGTCAGAATCCTTGCCCGATACGATTTTTTTATCAAAGTCACGACTCTATTTCACATCATGAGCCACATATTTTCCGAATCTATAAATACTCTTTCACACTTATGATTTAGAGAGCTCTTAGAGGAGAGATAATCGTAGATATTCAATTTTAGAGTCCAAAGAAATCATTTGAAAGAGAAATTCGCTTGAAGATTAAGAGATTAAAGAACACATCATCACATCGGTTTGATTTATTTTAATCATGTTGATTTATGTTGAACTTATGTTTTCATTTTCAACCATGAGTAACTGAACTTATTTGTTTTCGTTTAGCTAGATGATACTTTAACTCTATGGTTTAGTTTATTAATTTATGGATTTTAATAGTTGGTTTTGTACTTGTGTTTGATTATCATTACCTAGCATGTTAAAGTTTTGATTTTGTTGCTTAAATTCAAGTTAAACGTAGCTTAGTGGCCATTAAATTACATGAACTTGATTACTTAGTGATTTAGTGACCATTAAATTATAATAGCTAGAATCGATCAAATCTTAGATAAATAATAAAAATAGGAATTTTAGGTATCCTGGAGAACATAAATTGTATAATTGTGTTTTGCTTAGATAAATCTTACATAACTAATCTATAATTAATAGTTAATTATATGTTTTGCTTGTGTATGACCATACAAGGTAGTTCACAAATTGAGAAAAATATTAGTAAATTTGGAATTGAATTGTTAATTACATAATAATTGGTAACCAACTTTAATAATCTATAATTAGTAACTAACCATAAAGGAGAAGTGAATTCGAACTAAACGAAAATGTTTTTAGTATATTGATAACAATCGTATTAGTTAAGTGTTTAAGTTTGTCCGAACTTGAAAAATCATATAAAACCCATTTTGACTTTTTTTTTTTAGATTAATCTATTAGTAGTTAGGTTAGTAAATTAAATTTATTCCCTAAGTTCGATACCCGATTGTTTGTACTATATTATTTGCGAATAGGTTTACTGTCTTAAGTTGTAATAGTTAGTTAGATAGTTGATAAAACTCGTAGGTATAATATTACGTACATCAAGTTTTTTGCGCCGTTGTCGGGGAACAATTATTTTAGATTTTAATTTAATTGTTTTAGGTTTATTGATCCTTTTTGTGGGGTTAAACCTGCAAAAAGATATTTTTTAGCATTAGATTTTTTTTTCTGAATTACTGAACTCACAACGTGAGCTTTTAAAGCTCACGTCTGAACTCAACTATTTCACACTTTTTTTGGCTTACTGTTTAGTTTATCTGCTTCACCACGAGCTGGTATCATTACCACATCGTGGTAATGGTTTAATAGAAATTTTTAATTAGGTATTGTTTGTTTTTTCTGAGGCAAAATGTCTGCAGTCTGCGGACCATATCTGTAGACCTCTACAGTAGAAGAGGTAGACCAAACGTTTGCAGTCTGAAAAAAGAAGATTGTTTGTTTGTTTTTTTAACATCTGCAGATTACTAAAATAAACTTAAAATCTAAATAAACTTATTTTTTAAACTTCAAAATGATTTTTTAATATTTTTATGACTTTCTTATAAATAATTAACAATTCTTGATCAACTTTTATGTATTATTATATAAAAAGTGAAAATAAACTTCGATTTTTTCAATTAAATCAATTAAAAACATATCATAAATATTTTCCCAAGAAATTGATGATACTGTATTAAATAATGTTTTATAAAATTTGGCATAAAAATATATGAATATATTATGATTTTTATTTTTCATATTTATATAAAAAAACTTCAACAACCATTATTAGAATAAATCTTTATTTATAAATTTGTCAAAAATATCATGTTTGTATCGTCGAACATTTTTTTTAAAGGATTACAACTTTTTTTTTCAAATGGTTTATCATTTAAAAAGTTGGAACAAATATAAATTAAAAAAAAAACTAAAAAAATAAAGATATATGTGTTTTTTAGGATAGAAGATGTTACAAGATTACGGTCCACATCTGCGCCAAGAAGAGGACAAATATACATTTTTAAGTATGCAGTCTTCAAAAAAACAAATAGTCTGCGAATACTAATGTCTGCGCGTGGTCTGCACAGTGTAGACAGAAGAAACCAAGAAGATCTGCAAACAAAAAATAAACAACACCTTAGTTTTTGTACGTTTTTATGTTTTTATTTTTGTTTTTGTTGCAGTAGTTTATGACCTGTGGATCAAACACACTATTGACACCACCACTTGAAGATCCTGAGTTAGCTTTTCATAAAAAGAAGGACAAGAACATAGGAGGACCAAGCAAAATTCCAAAAGAATATAGCAAAATTGAATGCTTTGAGAAGACTCCTACCAAAAAGGAATCTGATTACGAGCCCGAATCAGAAACCAACAATAGTAGTGAACCCAGAAGCGACCTAAAAAGCATTATAACAGACATTGCTGACATGACGATGGAGGCCTACAAGAAAATAATACGATAGGACACCGATCCAGGACTTGTGCAACCCGCAATTCTCGGTACTGCTACCTTTGAGCTTAAGGGACACATCCTTATCGCACTAAATGATATTCTATTTTTCGGAAAATATCATGAAGATGCATACAAGCACCTCAATGAAGTAAATGACAAAACCGACTATTTCAACATTCCTAATGTACCTCGAGAGACTGTCTTGTTAAGAATGCTTACGGTTACTTTTAAAGGTGCAACTAAAGACTGGTTGAAGGCACTTTCACCAGGTTCAATCACCACTTGGGCACATATGCGCAAAGAATTCCTCCAACAATTTTTCCCACCATCAAAAGTTTCTAAATTTAAGAGGGTCATAGCTAATTTTAAGCAACAAGTGGGGAGTTTTTGTACGAGGCTTGGGAGAGATACAAATGGTTAGTAAGAAATTGTCCCCAAAATGATCTAAATGAGCAACAAGAGGTCTTGATCTTCTATCATGGGGTGAACATCATGACAAGGCAAATCCTTGATTCTCAAGGACCTTTAACGAAGAAGAATCATGCAGAAATCAAAGAAATTAATCGAAGAATTTTCAAAGCATTCACGGGAATATCACAACCCTCGTAATGATGGAACTACGGGGATCGAGAATGGGTGTTTGGGAAGACATGGCGACGGTAATGGAAATGTTAAGTAGCATGGATAGAAGAATGACCAAGATGGAACAATCCATACATGCGATATGTGTGGGTTGTGAAAATTGTAACGGTTCACATTTAACGAAAGATTGCCATTTAGACGAAAATGGGAATAGGAAAACTCAAGTGTTCTACTCAAGTGGAGACCGCTACGATGAAGATTGGAGGAAGCCAAAGAAGGAATGGTTTCCTTATGATGAGTATATAAAGAAAAAAGAAGAGAAGCATAGGCAAACATGTCAGGGCTTTTATCAAAAGGAGAAACCTCAACCTAAGAAAAAAGTAGACTTGGAGTCGATGCTTCATAGATTTATGGAAGCTTCTGAAAAATGTCACGATGCAACTGATGTTACCATGAGAAGTCATCAAGCATCCATCAAAAATATTAAAGCTAAACTTGGTCAATTAAGTACATTGGTTAAAAGCGATTACCTCCTATAAATCTCGATAATAAACCGCCACCACATGTCATGACCATCACTACCGAAGAAGACACCATATCTGAGTTCTTAGAGGCCTTGGAAGAAGAGACAAAGTTGTCCGAATCACAGCAAAGCAAAAGAAAATCGAAGAAAAACTTGTTGCCGAAACACCGTCATCACGACATGAGGATTCAATCTTCACGACGTGGGCTCAGTCTGGGTATAATCTTTTTGCATATTAATTTAAGTTTGAGGATAAATCATAATCATAGTCATCTTATTTTTTAGTAAAAGGTAAAAATCGAGTGTAGGTCTTTATCGTAAGTGAATTTTTATTATTAATAAAATTTACTTATCAATAATCATGCTTTTCATAAATTAAATACAAGGAAAAATACTAGTTTTTATTATGGACCATTTGGATTAAAACAATCAAACAATTTAGCCCAACATGCTAATAGCCCATAAAGTCGTCCCAGACATGGCCCATGACGTGAAGCCCAAAACCATGACGTGAAGTAGTAAAAGTCACGGACTTGAAGTAGTTTCAGTCACTTTTGTTTGAACACTTTTTCACTACCATTACGTCGTGATTTTGGAACTGGTCCCCCAACACTTCAATTTCGGCCGAATATCTTGTTTTTCCTACTGTTATATTACATCATTATCATCAAAGGTATGTTCTATGAGTTCCTTAATCTTTAATTTCCTTAAATTTTTACTAATTTGAAGTTAAGGTTTGTGTTAAAGCCTAAATGTCAAAATTGGTTCATTTTTATGCGATTTAGATGCTGCATGTTACTTGAAAGTACTTAGAATCAAGTCTTAAACAAACCCCAAACATAGATTTGAGTTCGACTATCCATGAAAATGAATGACAGTAGTGTACATATTGAACCGAAATCACGACATGGTCTTTGTGACCATGATGTGAAAATTAGGCGGACGGTTTTTCTGTTTTGTTGCTTAACTGTTTGGTGATTTTGTTGTTTTTCTTGCTGTAAATCTTTCAGGTATCATGGGACCGAGGCGTGCAATTCCAGAAGAACAAGAACACATTAATGTTCCTAGTATACATCCACTATACCGATTCCCACAAAATGTTTCACAATCTGTGCTCAACAATTATTCAAATAAACTTGGATGATTATACAATTGGGAGTTTGCATTAGCACTCGTAATCGATTGGTCATGGCCGAGTGGGGTTGGCATGGTAACGGAAGTGGAGCACTATTGGAGCGAGCTCTTTGTAGGATACGGTTTCACTTTTCAATGTAACGGGTGGCGTAATTTATTTTGTATTCAAGATCTAGTTTACTGAGAGTTGTCTGTTGAGTTTTTTTGCCACAGTTAGTTTTGAAGAACGGGCAACCGACCCAACTTTCAACCAGGCCCTTGCGTTTTGATTAGGAGGTGTTTATCGTGAATGTAGCTTACATGAGTTTTCTTAGTGAATGGGGTTATATACAGAAGCGAAAACACAATTACCTAATTTTATCTTATTTTTGCAAGGTTTTGTTCAAGACTTCACCACGGGATTACTTGGCGTGTAGTTTTGGAGAACCATTTCCAACCACGAGTATAGTTCGTGAGATGCTAGCGAAGGACAGATTCGGTCACCTATCTATCAGTTTTTAAATCACTTGATCACCTTCACCATTAATCACAAACATCATGGTGACAAGGTGCCTTCCCAAAATTTATTCATCTTTGGAGCATTAACACACCATGAGTTTTTTTGTGATCTTCCCTACATGCTTGCGAGATTTTTAAGTACGAAGGCATTGAATTCTCGGCCTGGTAGTCCTATTACTAGTGGACATTTGGTCACTCGACTAGCTCGCTCTTCTGGGATTTTGAGTCCTAATTTTATTTAGAATCTGACACGTTTTAAGGACTCAGATTTGATGACTTAATTTTTGAGTCTTATGCGAGTTGTGGTGCATACTAACCGGGGATATGTAATACCCCCGGAAGATGATGAACAACCAATTGGTCAACAAGGGGAGAAACCGAGGCAAAGAGGAAGGAGGAATGTTAGAGCTCATGGGGAAAAGTGTAGCGGTGTTGATTATGATGGCATGTGCGGAATAAGGAAAGATCTAGTGAATCATCATGTAAAATCAAGAACACATGGAGTAAATAAATCTTTGTAAGCACTTATTAGATCTAGAGAGAATATACAAATGGGTTTGTACAAAGTTTCTCTCTCTAGTCTAACACTCCAAAATAGATTCAAATTCATAATGGGAGTCACTCACTTCCTATTTATAGGAAAGACTCAACCCATTTACACATACAAAGAGGAAAGCCTAAAACACTACATCCAAGAGTGACTTTGCACCCTAACATTCTCCCACTTAAAGTTAGGATTGGATGCCCGACTTCAATCTCCAACGAGCTAGCGTGATCAAGACCAAACTCCCATTCGAAGTAGCACCGGTCTTCAAATCCGCAAACGAATATTCGACAAACCCGAGAAGCTTCTAATACCCATCATTCTCCCCCTTTTTATAATAAAAAAATGATTATAAAACCCACTAAGGATGAGAAGCGCCCGAGGAATAGACAATACAATACTCCCCCTTGATGTGTACCAAAAATGAATCACCAAAAATCTTGCACGGAAAAACAATCACGAAAAAGCCACAAAAAATTTCCAATTTATGAAAATTTTTGACTTTTTGAGTGAAAGTTGCAAGATTTTTCAAAAACCGGGTAGAAGTTGTCACTTTCTGAAACTTGCAGGGACCCGTTGCGAAAAAAACAGTCAAATATGCGAAACTTTAGCCCATTTGCGAAACCGGGCATAAAGCGTAAATTCGCACAAACTACAGGGACCAGAACTAAAAATTCTGCAATTTCTTATTTTTATTACCCATTTTGCGAAGTTGGGTATTTGTTGCCAAAAATGCGAAACTGTAGGGACTCTTTTCGAAACTTCTATTTTCTTCCCCAATTCACGAATGTTTCACAGTAACATTCTACGCTTCGCACGTTCAGTCAATTTCTTCGCACGTCACTGATGCGAACTAACAAATTTTTCGCATCTTTCATCCAATATAACCAAATATGCGAAATTGATTGAGACCCAAATGCGAGACCGATTTTATACACTCAAATGCGAACACAAATTGATTTCATCCATATGCGAACTCAATTTATTTCATATGCGAACTGCTTTTGAAACCCAGATGCGAACTCGCACAAATCAATCACAAAATTTTCTCATTCGCATTTCATTCACCAATAATTTTCAATCACAAACCAGTGAACCTTGATTTCAACTGTTCGTCAATCGACTCCAAAATTTCTGTTAATTGAAATCATTGATTCCAACATCAACTGTTCGTTCGTTAACGGATTCACTTTTCATCGATTACAATCCTTCGCTTTTTAGTGTAAACCATCTCTTCGAAATCTTCCTGAAACATAATCCATCGATCTCAAATTTTTAACGATAAAATCCATTTCTTTCCAAAATCGACTCCAAATCAATCGATTTACAAAAATCAGTCGATAAAAAATCATTTCTTTCCAATCAAATCTTCGAAATCATTATTACAACCATCGATCCAATTTCGATTCCACATTATCAATCGATTATAACAACCTCCAAAATCGATTTTGAATATTTCACAGTTTGACTTTTTAAAGTCAACGAATCATAAACACGAAATCAATGGTTTTGAGTCACACCCCCAAACCAAGGATGACGGAAACGTCTGGGGGTGGAGGACTTCATGTATAGTATCATAACCACAGTTTCAATAGTAATTTAAGCAAACACAACATATATATAATTGAAAAAGTTACATCACTTGTATGAATTACATGTTTCAAAATCAATTACAATATGTTGTCAAAATATGAAAAGTTTGACGCCTTAACGTCCCATCCTCAAAAGCACTTGATTACCTGTTTAGTGTTTTCCTGAGAATACAAGTTGTTTGAAAAGTGTCAACACAAAGGTTGGTGAGTTCATAAGCTTTTATTAATAATCTTAGTAGAAGTCTTTCACATGTAAATGTCGCGTTTGTTTCAGAAAAATCCGATATTTTCCTTGAAATCCGTAAAATGTTGCCTTATAACCAAAGACCAAAATGTATAAGAAATCATCATTACTTAGTAGAAATGTCGTGAGTTTAAAATGATATGGAAATTAAATTTTTAATCAACCTAAAACCTACTTTGGTTTTATGAAATCCCGTAAACTTTATGAATTGTTAACTCCCTAGGTGAGTCGCTATAATCATACTGTGACTATGTGAACCTGCCACAACGTTTCTCAGGCGTCGCGAAAATGAAATGACATTTGTCACCCCTAGACCTGCAGGTCCCACTGTAGCTAGCAGCAAGGTGTGGGGTGTCAAACCCAATATAGATCTATATACAAGTATCACGTTCTCCCTCAAGGAGATTCTGATTATAACTACCAGGAATTATATCCCGCACTCGGACGTACGGGGAGAGAGAGAGTCTCACAACATAGGTTAACAAGTTTACGTGAAATGTGTGTGAATATAAATCTTTCTTGTATGAATGTACCCTTTTTGTACGAGTGTGTTGAGTGATGTATCATAAACTATACCTATTATAGTTTATCTAAAATGTATGTAATATGTATGAATTCTTTTATGGAAATGTATTAGTGTTGTGAATTTGTCAAACTATACTTTTTATAGTTAAATAATACGTGTTCCAAAATGAATGAATAATATTTAGTATGAATGACTTAGTTTCAGTTCATAATGATAAACTAACAAGGAAACACATTTAAATATTAGAACTTATGATTATACACTTTGCTCAACATAATACAAAGTGTTATGATATTTACATGCTGTTGGCTAATTTTAGCCATTCTGCCCTGTTTTGGAAAAATCATAGAAAAATCATACGAAGTCAAAAACTAGATCCGTAAATTCTGAGAGTTCACAAAATGTGTCTGGTTTACTCACAATTTTTATCACGATTTTTAATGACCTTCAACTTGTGTGAAAAAGTCCATAATCACAGACTGGTCCGGATTGTTGTTTGAAATGATAGGCAGTTTTGTAAAAATCACCATAAATTGTAGAAAAATCGTATGGAGATGTGCAAGTAGTCATTTTAAAGCTACAAACATGAAATATTTTCAACTTGTACAGTTTGGAAAACAAAAATGTTTAAGATGCCCAAAACAGTCCGTGAATGGAGTTGAACTTTTCTGATGAAGGCTGTTAGAAAAATTTAGTTATGTTCTTGGTGTTTTAACTTGTATTCCCCCCCTGAAAACTTGAGAAAACATGAAAATGTAGGGGTATGAACTCACCTTAAGTGATTTCAGTAGATGATTGATCAAGAATGGAAGTGCTTAATTCAAGAACACTTGGAGATGCCTTGAAGGTTTTCGAGAATCTAACATTATGGTTATGGAGTTTGTGTAAGCAATCAAAGATTTGAGTAGAAGGAAGTGAAATAATAATAGGGAGGATGAATTTTTACTTACTAAGAGTGGAAGAACACTTGAAATCAGCCTTGAATATCGAAAATTTGTGTAGAAAAAGTTTGAGAGAAAAGTGGTGTTTGTTACTTAGTGGAATGAGAGAAATGAGAGAGAATGAGGAGTGTGGTTGTTTGTTCCAGCTCAAAAACGTGGGAGTGAGTGAAATTTGAGTGTAAGGGGACATTGAAGTGACATAGGTAAGGTGGGGAGGTATGGCTGGTCATAGAGTGGGTGTGGGGTGGTTGCTTGTGTCATATGTTAAGGCAAAGTCAACACTCCACCTTAAATAAATCCCCCATTAGATCTTTATTATTTAGATAATGATTTTCATAAAACTATGTTTAAATTATGAATATTTAGAGTTTATTATGTTAAAATATAATTTCTGGAGAAAATCCCGCTTTAAAATCACGAAAAACGGGCTTAAAATGTTAAAAATGGGCTAAAAGTGACAAATTCCCGAAGTCTGGCCGAGGTTCGGCCTTCTAATGCTGAAACCTAGAGGATGGAGGGTAGAAACCGAGAGAAGGAGAAGAGAGAGGGAAAGAACCGAGAGGGGGGGAGGAGAGAACAGAGGGCGCGAAGAGACAAAGAGGCGGAGTAGAGACCGAGAGTAGGGAAGAGACAGAGAGGCGGGTAGAGACAGAGCGAGAAGAAGGGAACAGATGAGGCGACAGAGAACCGAGGCTCGGTCCTCGCGTGCATTTAGCCAACAGAGGCTCAGTCATCGCATTTTTTTAGCCAACAGAGGCTCGGTCCTCGCATACCACAACCAACAGAGGCTCGGTCCTCGCATTCTTTAGCCAACAGAGGCTCGGTCCTCGCATGCCACAGCCAACAGAGGCTCGGTCCTCGCCTAAGAAGCCTCTCTTCTTGGTTTCGGTTCCTAAAGCCTATTTTTCTCGTTTTCGCCCCGTTTTAAGCCGTTTTTGACCCGGTTAAGGGCCGGAATGACCCGAATGATTCTAAAAAGTTACGGGAACTATTTGAGGGAGATTTGGGAGAGATTTCTCATACTTGGAGAGATTTGGGAGAGATTTGACATTCTTGGAGAGATTTCTCATACAAAGAGATATTTAAGAGAGATTTCTCATACAAAGAGATATTTAAGAGAGATTTCGCATACTTGGAGAGATTTGGGAGAGATTTGACATTCTTGGAGAGATTTCTCATACAAAGAGATATTTGAGAGAGATTTCACATACTTGGAGAGATTTGGGAGAGATTTGACATTCTTGGAGAGATTTCTCATACATAGAGATATTTGAGAGAGATTTCAAGTGTGGCATTTGTGAGTGTTTGGCTCCGCAATGCAAGTCTCTTGAGCCCCGTTAAGTCATGGTTAAGGATCCCACACACTCCCAATGAGTATGCAACATGGTTTTTATCAGTTTAGTTCATTGATTAGCACTAGGGCTTAGGAAATTTTTAACACGAGACTTTTCTCAAGTGATGTTTTCCCATTAATATAGCAAGTTATACAGTACGAACATAACACAAACCCTAATACACAAGGTTTAATCGAGTTGACCGGCTTGACCTGATGACTTGACTTGACTCAAGATTGACGATTGTCACAGTTTTGAGGTCCGATTTCAGATCAAAAGGTGTTCAAACAACTGTTCTTCATCGATTTCAAGTGTTATTGACTCATAATATCAAGATCAAAAACTCAATTTTCGATATCTCAAATGTAGCTTAATACAATCGATATCATCATATTACAAATCATATGAAATCGATTTCATTTTCAGATATTCATTCAACATCGATCGGAAACGAAAAAAAATAATGAGAAGTCGGAATTAAGAACTGAAGAATAACTGATTATGAATGATCGATAAAACGCAATCGGATATTAATATCAAACACAATCGAATCGATTCAAGACTAGATGAATCGATAGAAGAACAATGATTAATATCCATCAACGAAACTAATTTGATACAACCGACTTTCGATTCAACATACAAGATCGTGATTATCGATTTGCAAGAACAAGAGAATAGATATTGGACATATGAAAAGAATCAGATACATCAAACATATCAGTTGGATTACAAGTTTGGGCTCAATATGTTTGAATGAACAGTAATGGATCGAGATTTTTGGGCTCAAAGTTATGAATCATATATCGATCATTGATTGGGCTTCAACAAATCATGAACAGTAAATTTTATTTTGTTTTTGGTTTGAATTTGATCTAAACAAAAATTGATTGGATCAACAATGAGGTTGAAACGAATTTGATCCAACGAGGCAAATCGATCAAAAATGAAAAACGTAAAATTCGAATCGAAATCATGGACGTTTTGGAACCCATACCTTTTTGACGAATCGAGTTCCGTTTTCAACGAACAAATCAAATTTGGAAGATCTTGGCTCTTTTGTCGGAATGAGAAAACTCCAAATCGAACGTTGTACCACCCACCATGCGAGATGTACAACTCGTTCTTCGTGTTCTTCATCAAACCAAGAACATCTTCAAAAGAACCACCAACACATTTGGGTTTTGACTTCAAACTCAATGCAACCTTTGAAGATTGTTGCTTTGGAACCCTAATTTGTTTCACAGATTTCAGCTTCACAACATTTGACGATTTTTGTGAGTAAACCCGCTTGTACTTCCGATTCATCATTTTCTTCTCTTTCTTTCTCATCGTTTTGCTTCTTGAAGACTTGACTTCATAAACAAACGCACTTTTCACAACATCAACTTTGTGAATTTGAATCGAATCTTTTGGAGTTTGATACTTGTGATTTTCTTGGATCACCGGCTTCCGATAAGGAATCATTCCTTCAAACGAATCACAAGAACACAATATATCATCGGTTTGAACTCCAATTAAGCAAAAAACTTTTTCATCTTGAGAATCAACTTGAAATCCTTTTTATTGAACATCAAAAACATCAAGAACATGATGATCATCAAGAACATCTTCAACAAACATAAGAGCTTGAAGATCACTTGGGTTTTCAACAAGACAAATGTAACTCTTATTAAACAAGTCTCTTTCTTCTCCTTCCTCTTGATTCTTGCTACGAGCTATCATGAACATGGAAAGATCATACAAACATTCAATCTTCGAAAGTTTTTGAAATATCAATCTTCCATGATCATCTTTCAAACCTCCATAAGAAACCAAAGAATCCCATGAAATCAAACCTCCTTTCAACAATAATCCATAGAATTGAAATTCGTTGACTTCGTATTTCACACCTTCAATGATTACAACCCAAGAATCATACTCCAAACTCACCATGATCACATAAACTTGAAGATTTTTAGAGAGAGAAAGTGATTTTGAATGGGTTTTCTAGAGAGAGAAAGTAAAAATCACTTGAATTCTAGTGAAGAAAATCGAATTATGAATAGAATCAAAGATTAATTCGATTTCTAGAATCCAAAAACTCTCTAAATCAAGAAGATCCAAGATCATAAAATGAATCACTAAATCAAGAAAGCCATCAAGGATCAATTCTTGATGAAATTAAGAACACCTGCTCTGATACCAATTGTAGTGGTGTTGATTATGATGGCATGTGCGGAATAAGGAAATATCTAGTGAATCATCATGTAAAATCAAGAACACATGGAGTAAATAAATCTTTGTAAGCTCTTATTAGATCTAGAAAGAATATACAAATGGGTTTGTACAAAGTTTCTCTCTCTAGTCTAACACTCCAAAATAGATTCAAATTCATAATGGGAGACACTCACTTCCTATTTATAGGAAAGACTCAACCCATTTACACATACAAAGAGGAAAGCCTAAAACACTACATCCAAGAGTGACTTTGCATCCTAAAAAAAGGCCGACAACAACAACCACCTCAACACTTTGAGGGTGGGGTACCAACCGATCCATTCCAAAATCGGGTTGGTACTTATTTGGATAATCTCCGTGGGGGTTTTAATTATCAAACAATCAAACAATCAATGTTTTATTTTCACACCGCTGACCATGCCGCCTCATTACCCTTATATTCCGACATGGGATGAACTATACGCGAGAGAAGTAGATGGAGCCAGGACAAGTGGATCGAGAGACGACGATGATGATTATTGATATCTATCCTTTTATTTTTAGTCGTTTTAATTTTCTTTATTATTTTTGGTGTGTTTTTGTTTTTGAGTTTTTATTTGGTATGTTTAAAAACTTGTAACTGAATTATGTGATAGTTGTTTTTCTAATTTCCGCCAAATCTTTGTTTTGTTGTAGATTTATTAGAATATTGTGAGAGAATAGAGATATGAACGTATGAGAAAATTTGTGTGATTTAGTGTTACGAGTTGAAGCCCATAATTTTTAATAAGTGTGGGGTGAATTTCGTATGCGAGAAAAGAGATTAGAGAAAGGGAGGGGCAATCAATATAGAGTTTTGAGAAGAGCCTCAATCCATTAAGAAGATCAATTACACATCACTTTCATGGAAGAGTCTTGCAAAACTGTTTTCTGGTGCACCCAGTTTTCATGACGTGGCCTTATTCCCACGTCCTGACTTTGATGCCATCACGATTCCGAATTTGATTTATATCGACATCACGATGTGAATTCTCTTACCACGTCATGAGTAGTAAAATATGACATTTTTTATTCTACTCTTTCCAATTTACAATGTGGCGTATGCTTTCCCACATTGAGATGCTATGCTTTGAAGATCTCAGGCACCACACTTTTTGAAGATGCAACTTTGTAGAAGCAAAATTGTAAAAGTTGAATAGTGTGTTTGTTTAGTTTCGCATCTTTATGTTATTTTACTAAGTCAATTTTGTGCGAAGTGTATTGTTTAGACTTAGTATATTTTTTGTACACTCAGGTTCCCTATAAATAGGGACTGAGGATAGAAGTAGAGGATAACTTTCTGAAATGCAAATATCCTTTCTGCTTATTCTGTAATCAGTCTTCATCAATATAAGATCTGATTAATATTTACTCTTCATGTTCTTACTTTTCAATCACTCAAATCATATTTGCTTTCGTAAATCTCGATAACAATTCTCTTCAATTGGTATCAGAGCAGGATTCAAACTGCATCGATCTGATTTTCGTGTTAGAATCATTTGTTTTTTGAGTTGCAACTTTACTCAAAATTTTCCGTGCATTTTGGTTTTGAAAATCAAATTTGATCTTCAGATTTGAATTGATTCTGTCTTTGAATTGTTTATTCGAGTAATAGATCAGTGATTTGTGATCAATTCAATTGATAAATTCTCAAATTCATCAAGTTTTTCAAGCTTTCTGAAAATTTCTGTGTTCATCAATGGCAAACTTCAACATGAATACAATGACTTCCTTCTCTCACTTGCTTGGTTCCTCAACCAAAATTCCGATGTTAATTCCAGAATACTATGATCAGTGGGCTGATAGAATGGAAGATTACTTAAATGGAATTGATGAAGAACTTTGCAATTGTATCGATGGAACAGTGCAAGCTCCTGCTAATGTTCAACCAATTGGACCATCTACTGCATCTGCTGAAGATGCTTATCAACAAAAATGGTTGAAGAATAATGAAAAGAGGTGCATGAGGGAACTAAGAGGTGCTCTTCCTCCTGTGGTTTATAATTACATTCGTATTTGTAAAATAGCAAAGGAGATCTGGAACACTCTAAAAGAGAAGTATCAAGGTAGCGAAAAGATGAAGATCAACTCTGTGAAACAATGTCTAGTTGAACTGAAGGAATTCAGACAAAAGGATGCTGAAACGCTTGAAAATTACTATGATCGTCTGAATGAGCTTATGTTTCGCTGCAATAGGTATGGAATCACTAGGTCTCTCATGGAGTTCAATTTAACTTTCATTATGGGCCTTCGCAAGGAATGACGAAGTGTGAGCATGATGATTAAGAATCAACAGAGTTTTGATACAACTCATTTGAATGATCTCTACAATCAGCTGAAAACACATGAAAGTGAAGTTTCAGAAATGTATGAAGAATCAAAAACAGAGTATTGGAGGTCCTTTGGCTCTTGTTTCAAAGGTATCAAAAGTTGATGTTAATGAAAAAGATGGTTCAGATAATGAAAGATTTTTGATGAACTCTGATGATGAAGCTGTGGCATTCTACTCAAACAACAGAGTTAAGAAGTTTTTCAAAAAGCCTTTTAATCTAAAAGGAAAGGCTAGTGATGAGAAAAGTGGAGTCACAAAAATTGGAGGAGAGGAGAGGAAGATAATGGAGAAAGCTGAAGAGAAACAAAAAGATGCAAAAGAAGTGAAAAAGCTGAAAGGTGACTCAGGAATTTACTGTCACTACTGCAGTGGTGCGAATCATTTCGCAGCCGATTGCATGTTGCGAAAGAAAGAAGAGAAGAAAGAAAAAGTTAAAGATGAAGCATACTATTCTGAAAAGATTGAAGAGTTGCGCGCTAAGACAAAAGGAGTGTCTCTAGTTGCGAAGGGTGAATCAGCTGATGACGAGAGTGGAGCGTATCAGATCTGGTCATCAGGATCTGATGATGAAGAAATGAGGCATCCCACACATGGAGCCATGTTCGCAAGTTTTGAAGATTACGAAGAGGACATTTTCAGGGAGATGCTTCGTATCCAAATCCACGGACAAATCACCCATGACCACCAAGGTACGTGCAATACTTGAATCTTTTAATATTCCTTTATCTGCTTATGATGCTGAAATCATTTCATTTGATGATACTGTTGTTGGAATAGTGTCTAAGGCTGCAACTATATTAGGCAAGTATTTGACCCGATTGTGCATGGTCCTTTTGGGTTGCCTTCACCATAGCAACTTGACAGGATGATTTATTATGAGAGAATAAATATTATTAATATATTATAAGTATAATATAAGGAATAATAATATTGTTATTTGATTAATATAAGTCATAGAATTAATTAGAATTAATTTGGTGACTTAAAGAGATTAATTAAATAAGACGATATAAACTGTCAATTGTTTGATAGTTACACTTTAGACTATAAATCCTTATTGGATAGAGGATGGATGAATTCTAGAGCTAAGGATAGCTCAAAATCTTCCAAGGCTTATCCATGATAGGGATTTGGATTGCTTTAAGGAAAGATTATCCAACTAGGGTTTAAGGTGAAACCCTTAAGGAGTCTACAAGTATAAATAGACCCCTAGAGCAAGGGGATTCGGCATCTCTTCTAAAGGAAAGAAACCCTGTCCGAAAATCTTCCCTCTCCTCTCTCTCAAATCATTCTCTTTGCGAGTTGGTGTTTGTAAGCCATTAGAGGAGTGACAATTGTGACTCTAGAGCCCCAAGACAACAAGATCAAACAAGAGGTTCAAAGGTAAACTTCCAGATCTGATTTTATATTGTTCTTATACCTAATTAGTCATTAGAAGTCTTGGATTGAAAGCATGTTTAATTAGAGAAACCTAGATCCGAGCATTAGGGTTTTGCATGTGCACATAGGAAAGTTCTTATGGCTAAAGCCCATCAGTGGTATCAGAGCCTAGCTTGGTTTCTATTAAATTGTTGCTTGCTTATTTGATTCTTAACTGCAAAATTCAAATTTTGTGTTTCTGAGTCATGGACTCGGCGAGTTGGCCTGACTCGGCGAGTCCCATGGTGCACTTTGCGAGTCCGAGCGTCAGGAAAGGATAAAAACGGGATTTTTTGGTATTTATCTTATGGAAACTTACCTTAATCATATTAGATCAACACTAATCCGATTTTTTGATATATATGACTATAATTTTGATCTAATTAAAGATATTTATCAACTAATAAAATTTTTAATTTCCTTATATGATAATTAATTAATTATTTTGATTGGTAATTATCTTGCAAGAAATCTTGAAGAAATCAAATATGGATAATTAAAGAATTAATTGTTAATTAAAATTATTTGTTATTTGATCCTCCATGTTTTAAATATTTAAAACTTGTCCTCAAGTTTTGAAATTTATGTTTTGTGATTAAAAGTTTTAATTTAGACAATTTAAATTTCAAACCCTAGATTTTAAAAGTTTAAAATACAACCCTATACTAATATAATATTACAAGATTAATATATATATGTATAACTAAAAGGCTAGTCTTACCGTTAGTAGGCCTGATTCATGAAGCCGATCTATAAGGTGGGTATAAGGTTGCGGTCTATAAAATGGCGCTTAATGGGTGAACACTCTCACCCACCGCTTGCTTGATCGGTGGAGGGTCGTTAGCCGAACGGGTAGGATAGGGCAACCTCCTCCTCTCATTAAAAGTATAATAAGAAATATAAAGTAACTACATGTTTTTAAAATTCCCAATCTTAGTTACTTTAGGAAAAGTGAATTGATGCAATCCCATGAAATTGCACTTTGCACCCTTGCTAAGAAGTTAGTGGAGCGTGTGTGGTTTATCGGCTCACTAATTGGTTCTAAGAAAAGGTGGCAAAGGGTGATTCATTGTTTGTCATAGTTCGATGGAGCGTGTGTGGTTTACCGGCACGTCGAATAGGTGATTGTTACAATGAAGGCACCATGTGAATTTGCATGGTAATTCACACCCGCTTTGTGATCCTCGGTATCTCAGTCACAAACAAGAGGGGCATATCGAGATTTAAACATGCCATTGAAAAGTTTCAATGAATCTCATCCAAACCTAGGAATTCTTAATGCATTTAGTCTTAAAGTTAGGTTATATGGTGGAGAATTAGTGAATCGTCATTCACTTACCTTCAAAATGTTTGCATGTTAGATTACGGTATCCCTTTTCTAATGTGTAAATATTGTTGTTGGATCCTAGCCCTAATTTTCTTATTGGGTGATAATTAGGGATTCAAATTCTAATCTATCTTTGTCCTTTCTATTTGTAGATGTCGAACGCAAACAACGCTGCTGCTAGTTCATTCACTTTGATGAGCCTTTGTCAAAAGGTCACCTTCGATGGAACGAACTTTAGCGAATGGATAAGATACATTCGCACGATTGCTCGCTATGAGGATAAGGAGTATGTCCTCGATGAGAAGCTCGAGAAAATCAACCCTGAAATTGCTACTCCGGCTGAAATGACCGCTTTTGAAACTCATGAGCGTGATGCAACGAAGGTGCATTGCATCATGATAGCCACTATGAACTCCGAATTCCAAAAGTCCTATGAGGACATGTATCTGTATGAAATGCACCAAGACTTATTGGAGAGATACCATCAAAATGTGAGACAAGAGCGTTATGGGATTTTCACTAACATGATTTTCGCTAAGATGGGTCATGGAGAGTCTCTTACCGTGCACCTGCAAAAGATGCAAAGGTATGTCGACCATCTTCACAAGTTGAATGTTGACTTTGGGGAAGACTTGGCGATCGACATGGTGCTTCACTCTTTGCCTCCAAGTTACAATCAATTTAGGATGACCTACCACATGAACAAAGAAGAGGTCACCCTAAGCAAACTCTAAGGTCTCTTGAGGGTCGCTGAGAGCAACTCCAAGGACAAGTTTGTTGCACCAAATCCCAATCCACCCGCTGCTCCTGTCTTGGCTATTGGACAAGGAAAAGGGAAGAAGAGGAAGGCTTCGTCTAAGAACTATCGCAAGGTTAAAGCCCGAGATGGTGCCTCTTCTAGTGGGACCAAAGTTGATCCTGCTAAGCCCTGCCCTAACCCAAAGGAGGCAGAGTGCCACCACTGCCACAAGATAGGACATTGGAAGAGAAGTTGCCCAGAGTACCTGCAAGCCATCAAGGAAGGAAAGATCAAGCCTTCGTTCGCAGGTATATACACAATTAAATCTAACGATTCATCTCATGCTATTTCTTGGGTTCTTGATACCGGTTGTGGTTACCACATTTGTTCTAATGTGCAGGGACTAAGAAGAAATAGGGATGTGGAGGCTGGAAGAATAAATCTAATCATGGGGAACAAAATATCGTTGCCTGTGACCAAGATTGGAGTGTATTCTTTAGTGCTTAGGAATGGTTTATCTTTAGATTTGAACAATTGTTGCTATTCGCCAGAAATGGCTAGAAACATCATTTCATTTCATGGTTTGTTTAGACAAGGTTTTAGATTTTCTTTTAATAATGAGAATGGTTCTATTTTAGCTTATCTAAATGGTGTCTTTTATTTTGAAGCTATACCATGTAATGGAATTTATGAAACTATTATGATTGTTGATAACTTAGGAAATGATGTTTTGAACATAGATTCTTCCAATAGTATGGATAAAGCATCCTTGTGGCATTGTCGCCTTGGACATGTCAACAAGAAACACATAGCCCAACTCCAAAAGGATGGAGTGTTGGAGTCATTCGACCTTAGGGAAGATGACACATGCGCGTATTGTTTGCTTGGAAAGATGACTAAGTCACCCTTCGCTGGTTCTTGCGAAAGGGGTGAGGGTCTATTGGACCTAATACATACCGATGTATGTTGACCATTTAGATCAACCACGAAGGATGGGAACCGCTTCTACGTGACTTTTACCGATGACTATAGTAGATATGGGTATATCTATTTAATCAAGAAAAAGTCAGAAACTTTTGAAAAGTTCAAAGAGTTCAAGAATGAATTGGAGAATCAATTAGGTAGGAAAATCAAGATGCTTCGATCCGATCGAGGAGGAGAGTACCTAAGTCTTGAATTCCACGATTATCTCAAGGAGTGTGGAATAGTTTCACAATTGATGCCACCTAGGACACCACAATTGAATGGTGTGGCAGAAAGGCGTAATCGAACATTGTTGGACATGGTTCGCTCTATGATGAGTCGTGCTTCACTATCAATCTCTTTTTGGGGGTATGCCTTAGAGACTGCCGCCCATATCCTTAACCAAGTCCCTACTAAAAAGGTTGCCAAAACACCTCACGAGATGTGGACAGGGAAAGCTCCCTCGTTGGCACATATCAAGGTTTGGGGTTGTGAAGCTTTCGTAAGACGAGATACTCACGACAAGCTCGAACCTCGTAGTGAGCGATGTATTTTCATCGGCTACCCGCAGAAATCCTTTGGATATCTCTTCTATAAACCGAAGGACAATGTAGTCTTTGTTACGAGGAGAGGAGTTTTCCGAGAGCGAGAACTCATAGGCCAAGGAGACAGTGGGAGGCAAATCGAGCTTGAAGAGATTCAAGAATTGATAGATGAAGGAACCTCTACCGCTGGCACTCAACCCGAGGAGGAAACTCCGGTTGAACCGATTGACGTATCGTTACCTCTTAGACGTTCCGAAAGAGTTAGGTTTCAACCCCAGTTGTATGGTTTTCATATTACTACTGAAGGGGACACGTATATTAGTGATAGTACACTAATAAACCTTGATGAACCTAATAACTTTAAGGAAGCCATGGCAGACCCGGAGTCTGCGAAATGGAAAGAGGCAATGGATAGCAAGATCCAATCCATGTATGATAACCAAGTTTGGAATTTGGTTGATAATATACCCGGACGTAAGACCGTTGGGTGCAAATGGATCTTCAAGAAGAAGACCGACGTGGATGGAAAAGTACACACATATAAGGCGCGATTGGTTGCGAAGGGCTTTACTCAAACTCCCGGAGTTGACTATGATGAAACCTTCTCACCAGTTGCGAAGATAAAGTCTATTAGAGTGATGCTAACTATTGCCGCATTTCATGATTATGAGATTTGGCAAATGGATGTCAAGACCGCTTTCCTTAACAGAAAGTTGGCTGAGGATGTTTACATGGCTCAGCCAGAGGGGTTTGTGGATCCGAAGCATCCGAATAGAGTGTGTAAGCTTGAGAAGTCCATTTATGGACTTAAGCAAGCATCTCGCAGATGGAATCTTTGCTTCGATGAGAAAGTCAAAGAGTTTGGATTTGTACGAATCGAAGATGAATCATGTGCATATGTCAAATCTAGTGGGAGTATAGTAAGCTTCCTCGTTCTATATGTCGATGACATATTACTTATAGAAAACAATGTCCCGACTCTGCAGGAGGTTAAGTCCTGGCTCGGGAAGTGCTTCGCTATCAAGGACCTCGGAGAGGCTTCCTATATTTTGGGAATAAGGATGGTAAGAGAGAGAAGTAAGAGACTAATAGGACTTAGTCAGAACACTTACTTGGAGAAAGTACTAAAACGTTTTAGTATGGAGAACTCGAAGAAGGGAGAATTACCGATACAAAGTAATGCCAAGTTGAGTAAGACTCAAAGTTCGAGTACCGAAGCTGAAATAGCAGAAATGAGCCGAGTACCATACGCTTCCGCATTTTGCTCAATCATGTATGCTATGACTTGTACTCGCCCTGATGTAGCCTATGCTTTGAGCATGGTTATCAGATATAAAGGGAATCCTGGCAGAGCTCATTGGATTACGGTGAAGAATATCCTTAAGTACCTTCGGAGGACGAAGGAATGGTTTTTAGTCCTCGGAGGGAGTGATGACTTGAAGGTGCGAGGGTATAGTGGCGCCAGTTTTCAGACCGACATGGACAACTACCATTCGCAGTCGGGCTGGGTCTTTACCCTAAATGGAGGAGCAGTAACTTGGAAAAGTTCCAACCAGGAAACCGTAGCTGATTCAACGTGCGAATCAGAGTACATTGCAGCGAGCGAAGCGTCAAAGGAGGTAATATGGTTGAAGAACTTCATTGGTGATCTTGGAGTTGTACCTGCCATAAAGGAGCCCATGGAAATTTTCTGTGATAATGAAGGAGCGGTTTCCTTGACCAAGGAACCGAGAGATCATGGTAGATCTCGACATATCGACAGAAAATACCACTTTATTAGAGATCGTGTAGAAGAAGGACAACTCGTGGTGAAGAGGATATCATCAGAAGATAACCCAGCAGATCCGCTTACGAAGGGACTGAGTAGGGTTAAGCACTTGCAGCATGCTAGGAGTATTGGGCTGAAGGATGATATTAGAATAGATTAGATAGTGTTAGAAACGTGTAATAGATAAATGTAATTAACATTTGATGATTAAATAAAGGAGTTTTATTTATGAGTAATGTTACTGTCTTATGTTAATTGTTTAACAATTGTTTCACTTTGCATGTTTTGACTTCCAGAATAGTTGAGTTTATTAAGAATAATCGAATTATTCAAATTGTCCACAATCGTTCATATGTCGGAAGTAGATATGAATGAAGATTGTCATGAATCGGTGCGTAGATTGTCCAAATGGTATTAGACATAGCAAAAGATTGTTGCGATGTTCATGAGTGCTTATGAACTGGTTTTGAGCATTGGAACAAACCCGCGCTTTCTGGAATCACCTTATGGAATATGATGAAAAAGGGTGATCGCAAGACGATAATATCATATAGTCTTAAAACCTAGATATATGGTTTGTTATTTGCTAATTGGTTGTACATTGATAATGCGAAAACGCATCAGTAACTCGGTGTTATAAAACGAATTGTTATGTATAATTGATTAATGAATAAGTAAATGCATATAAGTTGAAGTTTATCTGTGACTTTTATCCTGAGAGGTTAAAAGCGATATCTCGGCCGCTCGATGATTTGATTTGACTTATGTGTCGGGCCTGGTCAGAACTGAATTGATGTGTTCGATTAAGTTCTATGTTAAATAAATCAGAGATCGAGAAACCTAAATGCTTGACTAATCTTTCCATATAATTGTCAACATGATATCTAACAGAGGACTGTACGATCCCTTATCTAAAGGACAAGATTGATCAGAGTTTGACAGCGTCTTTAAGAGCTATGATTGCAAATCGAATTGTACTTGTGCATATAGTTACTAGACTTATCCAAGTGGCAGACTGTTGGAATAGTGTCTAAGGCTGCAACTATATTAGGCAAGTATTTGACCCGATTGTGCATGGTCCTTTTGGGTTGCCTTCACCATAGCAACTTGACAGGATGATTTATTATGAGAGAATAAATATTATTAATATATTATAAGTATAATATAAGGAATAATAATATTGTTATTTGATTAATATAAGTCATAGAATTAATTAGAATTAATTTGGTGACTTAAAGAGATTAATTAAATAAGAGGGTATAAACTATCAATTGTTTGATAGTTACACTTTAGACTGTAAATCCTTATTGGATAGAGGATGGACGAATTCTAGAGCTAAGGATAGCTCAAAATCGTCCAAGGCTTATCCATGATAGGGATTTGGATTGCTTTAAGGAAAGATTATCCAACTAGGGTTTAAGGTGAAACCCTTAAGGAGTCTACAAGTATAAATAGACCCCTAGAGCAAAGGGATTCGGCATCTCTTCTAAAGGAAAGAAACCCTAGCCGAAAATCTTCCGTCTCCTCTCTCTCAAATCATTCTCTTTGCTAGTTGGTGTTTGTAAGCCATTAGAGGAGTGACAATTGTGACTCTAGAGCCCCAAGACAACAAGATCAAACAAGAGGTTCAAAGGTAAACTTCCAGATCTGATTTTATATTGTTCTTATACCTAATTAGTCATTAGAAGTCTTGGATTGAAAGCATGTTTAATTAGAGAAACCTAGATCCGAGCATTAGGGTTTTGCATGGGCACATAGGAAAGTTGTTATGGCTAAAACCCATCAACTGTGGCTTATTTTGATTTTGTTATTGTGTTTGCTAGTACTGAAGCTCAAAAATTAAATATGCAACTAGGTGAGACACGAAGAGAATTAGAAATAAAAAGGAGCAGAGTAGAAAAACTTGAAGTGCAGATAAAAAATGTAGATTGTGATAGGAATAATCTTACAAATGATGTTAGGTTGTTGCTAGCACAAAGGAACATATATTGTAATTCTGCCAAACGATTGTATGCAAAATTAACTGCTTTACATCATTCTTCTGACATTAGCAAAGAACAACATAGGAAACTTTTACCTTTTCTTGAGTATGAACGTGAAAAAATTGATGTTGTTTCTTATGATTGCGAAAGTATAATTGCTCAATTTGACAAAATACCTGATGATAGATATCCATATGGTATTGTCAAAATTGATGAATTTCTGAATGCTGATGAGTTGGTTAACATTGTCAATGAAAGTTTGACAAAGAGTGAACAAGTGAAAATCTTAAAGAAAACAGAAACTTCAACTCTTGCCTCTCAATTCAATTATGCTGATATTGATGACAATTCAGATAATGTGAGTGAAATCAGTGAGATAGAAGAGGAAGAAGAGGTTGATTGTTCTCAATTGTCAATCATTAATATCACATCTAAGATCAAAGGTAAAGAAATTATAGTTAATTCGATAGTAGAGGATGAAATTGATAAACCTTTAACTTTGCAACATTGTAAGTTTGATAATGTGGAAGTTGGAAGCTGGAAATCTTATGATACTGATGAAAACAAAGAAGTGAAAGATTCACATGAAATACCTCCACGAGTTGTGGTTGATCAAGTGTTTGAGAATACAAAAGAATTTGACAAAATTTTAACTGACAAAGGCGCACATTATTTGGAAACCAACACTGTGGTATATCCAAATTTTGTATGCACTGATAAAACCATTTTTCCAAATCAAGTTTTTGTCACTACTGGAAATGTTGAGAAAATTCATCCTGAATTCAACAAAATGATTGAAAAAGATAATCTAAGGTCAACTACTGAAGGTTTTTTCGCAAATGAAAACACAGAAGAAAACAATTTAACTCAAAATCCTTATGTGTTTCAAAAACAAAAGTCATTACAAAAATGGGTGGTTAAAGGTGAAAAAGAAAACCAAGATTTTGAAAAAGTTGAAAAACCAAAGGCTGAAGTAAAATTAATTCTCATGAATTCAAATTGATGGTTGAAAATTATTCAACAGAAAATAATGTTTCAAAAAGAAAAGCAAGAAAAACAAGTTTCTGGCAAGTTGTGTCTAAAGACAAACCAAGAGCTGAAAAAGAACAAATTTCAAAAACAACATCATCAAAATTTCAAAGCAAAAATAAACAAACAGATTCAAGTTTTCATAAACCAATATATTTTGTTGACAAAATTCCATATGTTCGCAAATATGACAACAATCGAAAATTTGAGAATTCGCAAAAATTTGTCAATAATCAAAAGTTTCAAAATGTTGGCAAATTCACGAATACTTCATCAAGTTTGAAAAATTCAACTCAAGCAAAAGTGAAATTTTCACCAAAACAACCAAATTTTCCAAATCCTTCAGTCTCAAAACCGACCAAAGTTTCATATACAAAAGGAAAATCTGATGTAAGTACGATCAATCGTTGGTTTGAAGGGAAAGGAAGAAAATATCAAAGTGGGATGTTTTCAGAGCAACAAATCAAGAATGCATTTGACAAGTTCGCAAATAACTCTTCCACTGCTAGTTCAACATCTCATAATTCGCAAGTTTCGGTTCAAAAATGGAAACCAGTTATCAAAAATGAGAATGTTGTGAAGGATGAGATTACAATCAATGGAAATCCAAAACTATTGAACGAATATATTTCAATATCTAGATCTGATGATGTTAATATAATGGATTCTGTCACAAACAAAGTGAAAACATGGTTTTTAAATTTAAAGAATTTGTTTCATTCTACTAATGATGGACCCAACAAGTCTTGGGTTCCTAAATTTTTCCAATAAATGCAGGTGATGTGTGACGAGCAATATGATACGAAATGGTATATTGATAGTGGTTGCTCTCATCATATGACTGGAAGAAAGGAAAACTTGCGAGATTATAGAAGCTTGGAAAATGCAGGAGTAGTCAAATTTGGGAATAATCACAAGTGTCAAGTGAAAGACTTCAACATAATTTGATAAGTGTGTCACAACTTGTTGTTGGTACTGGAAATCAAGTTGTATTTAATGAAGAAGGAAGTATCATTTCAAATGCGAAGTCAAATGAAGTACTTCTCAAATCCAAAAGATATTGTGAGATGTTTACACTGGACATCAAACCAATTGTGGGAAAACCTGCTGTGTGTTTACTATCAAAAGCATCTAATGATATCAGCTGGATTTGGCATAGAAGATTGTCACACTTGAACTTTCGCAATATTAACAAACTTGTCACTGAAGATTTAGTTCGAGGGTTACCTATACTAAAATTTGACAATGATTCTCTGTGTGCAGCCTGTGAACAAGGAAAACAACATAGAAAAGGTCATCCGATTGTGATCGATTCAAAAATTGTAGAACCATTGGAACTTCTTCACATTGACTTATGTGGATTGTCGACTATTGCTACAATCAATAAAAAGCGGTACATTTTAGTTATTGTAGATGATTTTTCTCGATTCACATGGGTATTTTTTCTCAGGTTAAAATCTGAAGTTGCTCAGACGACGATTGATTTTATCAAAAAGATTGAGCTTAGTCTGAAAAAGAATGTTCACAAAATTAAAAGTGATAATGATTCTGAGTTTAAAAATCAAACTCTTGATTCTTTTCTCACAAGCAAAGACATTTCGCATAATTTCTCATCACCATATACTCCGCAACAAAATGGTGTTGTTGAAAAAAGAAATCGATCTCTATGCGAAGCAGCCAGAACCATGTTAACATATGCGAATCTACCTCAATATCTTTGGGCTGAAGCAGTTTCCACTGCATGTTTTACTCAGAATCGATCATTCATTCATCGAAGATTCAATGTTACTCCATATGAAATAATCAATAATAGGAAACCTAATGTCAAATTCTTTCATGTTTTTGGTTGCAGGTGTTTTATAATGAATCTCAAAGATACTTTGTCCAAGTTCCAAGCTAAAGCTGATGAAGGCATATTCTTAGGATATTCGTAGAATTTAGTTGCATACAGAGTGCTTAACAAAAGAACTAGAAAAGTTGAAGAAACTTTCAATTTAACATTTGATGATTACTATCTTAAACAAACGGATAGTAAATTTGAAAATAAATCAATACTTGTTGATTCAAATACTCAAATTGATAATTCTGAAATAAATGATTTTGATTATGACTTAATTTTCGGAATACCTGACAGGGCAATTGAAGTAGAAAATAATGCTTCTGACAATCAAACATCAGAATCCTCAAAACATACTGATGATTCGATAATTACTACAAGGTCAATATCTTGCGAAAGTGCTCGTGATGCTCGTATGGGGGGGGGGGGGAGCATACGATCAACAATGAAGATTGTCATCCAACTTTCGAGGGGGAGAATGAAAATATGAATCATCATGTTGAGGGGGAGCATTCGCAAAATCATCAAGAAGAACATCATGTTGAGGGGGAGCATGATGAAACAGAGACAATTAATCTTGATGAAAATGATGAGTTTCATGAACTAAATGATAATTTTTCTGTTTCAGGATTTGAATATGAAGATATATATGAGGATGCACCATTGGAATTTGATCCTAATTTTCCACCACTCAAGAAATGGACAAGAAATCATCCAAAAGAACAGGTAATTGGAAATCCACAAGATAGTGTGTTGACAAGAGCTCAAATTCGTGCGAAAAATGAGGTACTGAATGCGAACCAAGAACTATGTATGTTTAATGTCTTTATTTCGAAAATAGAGCCAAAGACAGTGAAGGATGCTATGGAACACTCAGATTGGGTTGTTGCTATGCAATCTGAACTGGATGAATTTGAACGAAACAAGGTTTGGAGATTAATTTCTAAACCTTCTGATATTTCAATTGTCGGATTAAAATGGATTTTTAAAAATAAAACTGACAAAGATGGGAATATTATTCACAATAAAGCTAGACTAGTGGTTAAAGGTTATTCGCAACAAGAAGGAATAGACTATGAAGAAACATTTGCACCTGTTGCAAGACTTGAAGCAGTTCACATATTTTTAGCTTATGCAGCTCACAAAGACTTTGATGTTTATCAAATGGATGTTAAGTGTGCATTCTTAAATGGAGAACTTGAAGAAACAGTGTATGTTGAACAACCACCAGGGTTTATAAACGATGAACATCCTGATCATGTTTACATCCTAGATAAGGTTGTATATGGAATAAAACAAGCACCAAGAGCCTGGTATGCAACACTTACAAATTTCTTGAAACAAATTTAAACAAGGATCAGTAGACCCCACATTATTTCGCAAGAAAGTTGGGAATAATCTAATGCTTGTTCAAATTTATGTTGATGATATTATTTTTGGCTCGACTGACCCAACATTGTCAATTGAATTTGAAAATCTAATGAAAAGTCAATTTGAAATGAGCATGATAGGAAAAATAAATAATTTTCTTGGACTAAATATAAGACAGAACAGGGATGGAATCTTAATCAATCAAGAAAAATATACGAAGAACTTGCTTGAAAAGTTTGTAATGACCAATAGCACGAAACTAAGAGTACCAATGGTAGTAGGAACAAGACTAACTCCTTCGTTAGATGCTCCTGCTGTTGATTTAACACTTTATCGAAGCATGATAGGTTCTTTATTGTACTTAACTGCAAGTAGACCTGATATTATGTTTTCGGTTTGCAATTGTGCTAGATATCAAGCTAATCCCAGAGAACTTCATTTGACTGCAGTGAAAAATATTTTTCGCTATCTTAAGGGAACAGTTTCGTTAGGACTTTGGTATCCTTTGAAAACGAGGTTTTTCATTCAAGATTTTTCAGATTCTGATCTAGTAGGATGTACTATGGATAGGAAAAGTACGAGTGGTGGATGTCAACTATTGGATGGGAAGTTGGTAAGTTGGCAATCGAAGAAACAAATTTGTGTGGCTATATCAACTGCTGAGGCTGAATACATTGCTGCTGCTGCTTGCACTTTGCAAATTATTTGGATTCAGAGTCAACTTCGTGATTATGCAATAAACATGAAAAAGATTCCCTTGTATTGTGATTCGCAAAGTGTAATTCGCATTTGTCATAATCCAATACAACATTCAAATACAAAACACATTGCTCTTCAATATCATTTTATCAAAGATCATGTGGAAGATGGGAATATTGAAATTCAGTTTGTTAAAACAACCGAACAACTTGCTGATATTTTCACAAAACCTCTTGATGAAAAATCATTTGTTAGAATTTTAGCAGGTTTGGGGATGATTGATGCGAATTCAATTCCAAAAACTCAAGCATGAAAGTTTCGATCAGCAGTTATGAGTCAAACTTGTTCAGATGTTACTGTTCATCCAGAGGCTTCGCATGGCTTCACATCCACATCTCTTCGCATTTGCGATCATAACAACTAATGTTAGGTTTGCAATTCATTTTGTATTTTTTAATTTTTGAAAAATCAAAAATCCAAAAAGATTTTATGTTTATTCATTTTTGTTTTTGAAAAATTAAAAATCCAAAAAGATTTTATTTTGTTATGTTTTTAATTTTGAAAAATTCAAAAATCTCAAAAATATTTTTTTTCTTTGATCTTTAAACATTGTGTGCTGTGAGTTTAGTACAAGGCTTAATGCGAAGAGGTCATACTTATATGTTTCTACGGGAAGGTATCAAATTTATTTTTAAAAACTAGTTAGGATGTCCCTAGAAGCATGCTGTTGTATGTAGAACAAAGGCCTCAACAAGACTCGATGTGTGAAAACTGAAAGCCTTAATGAATCCTTCATACAAATGGTTTTTCCCAATCAGGATTAAATTCACATTAGTCAACTGAGCTACCTTACTCTTTTCATTAATGTTAAGAGTTTTCTATTTTGTCCATTATAACAGAGGTACACTGCGATTCTTAAGCAATCTTTTTATACCAAACAATTCTTTTAATCTAAATTTTCAAAGAGATTTATCCTTGAGGTCTTTGATCAAAACCAATCAAAACCTAGACAAATCACAAGTCTGTGTTTATGATCTAACATCATGAGACCGTGATGGAAGTGAAACCCAAACATCATAAACCTTAAGGAATTGACGGGGAACATAGTTCCAGATTTTAACGAAACTTTTGTTTCAGTACCAAAATTTTGCAACTCCAAATCATATTCAATTCGCATGTATGGTCTTAATCAAACATTCGCAACCCATGATGTTTGTTACCCAACAAGATCCAGCACAAATTTTTTATGAATATGATTTCTGTGTGAGTTTTATTCTCAAATCCTAGTCATGATAAATATTTTCAAAAGCCAACTTGTCACTGACTACACTGGTCATACAAGTAATTTCATTTACAATTTCTCACCTTATGTTAAGGCTGATATGTAATGAAATTTGAAACCAACCCAAAATATCTTTTAAAAGAAGCCCCTCGATACTTATCAAAAAGTATTCGATTGTAATTCACGAGAAACTACACAAGCTATTGATTATCTCTCTTGATGATTAACGATGTAACCTTTGCTTGGGATTTAACTGCCTTCATGTCAAATTGAATGTTTGACATCACAGAATTCCAAAATTTTTTGTTTCTCATCTTATTCTGTTGATACAATGCACACACGAAATCCTTGAGGTTCTGAGTAAAACCAACTCAGGCTGATGATTTCGCAAATCTGGCATATGACTTCACTTTACATCCCAAAAGTGAAAGATCCTTGCCTCCATGCGAAGGGTTTTAACAGTTCAAATTCTATAATGGGAAACTTGACAGGCTATGTACTCAAGATGGTTGGTATTCTATCCGGTTTTCAGGGAGATGTGACAGTTACTTTTTGAAGCATGGTTAGCTTTTGCAGTCATGATCCGATTTTCAAGGTGACACATCGGATAACATTAAATGCATCCCGCTTTAATTTCAAATCAATTTGGGTAAACTATAAAAGGGGGATTAAGATCACTATATACGGTTACGCGAACAGAACTCTCACAAACCTCAAAAGATTCAAACTTGTTCAACTTTATCTCTTTCAAACCCTAACAATGGAGGCCACTCAATCCAACACTGATGAAGTTCTTTCTCAATCCCTGATGAAAATCCAAAGCACCAACTATCAAGTTGATCCGAATGTCTCTTCTTATCCTGAAGGATTGAAGATGCTCATTGTTGCCCTGAAAAGATCACCCCTGTCCACCGCCATGTTTAGTTCCTTCTTTGTTCTGATGACATGGTTCTCTTTGGCAGCTTCAACGGCATCATACAACCATGCTACTGATGTGATAACCTTCAACTTGATGAACAACAAACGGGTTAAACTTTCCAAGAAGATGTTCGTTGAATTCTTACAGATTCCAAACAACCCTCCATTTTTCAAACCCATTAATTCTCAAGTCATCCACATGTTCAATGAAATGGGCCATCAACCCACTCTGGAGAAGATCAGTGACTTTAGAAAGTCAGGGTTACCGTGTATATGGAATTTTCTGTTTGACATTTTTCTCAGATGCTTAACAGGATGCACAATTGGTCTAGATAGGGAGCATATGGAGGTTTATGCCATGGTAATGGGATTGTATTATGACATCAGTATAGACTATGCAACTCAGTTATGGAAGGAATTTGTTAATAGTTTGGAAAACTCAAATTCGGAAAAAGGTATATCTTGTGCAAGGTATTGGAGCTTGATTCTTGAAAAGGTATATGAAAAGGAGGGAATTTTAGTACCAGAGGATGCGGAGGTTGCAGAATTCTCTCTATATCAATTTCCAAAGGTGGTTGAAGATGATCAGGAAATATTTACCCATGTTGCTCGCATTCCAGATGTGATGCTTAACAAGGTTTCTCCAACTCACAAGGTGTTGGTGCGCTATATGAAGACTTTTGATCCAAATGTGGAGACTGGCATTTTGTTAAGAGTTGCAACAAAACCCTCAAAGAAGAAGAAGGCTATCAAGAATAATGCAACTGCTCAATCTTCGAAACAGGGTCAAGATGAGGAGATTTAGATAGTAGAAACCTCACCAAAATCAAAGAAGGATACTTTACCCTCAAAATCGGGGGTATTGAAAAAGATTCGCAAGACTGAGGTGAGCAGTAAAAGGGTTACCGTTCACAGTATTCAGCTCCTTTCTCTCCAGGATCTAAGAGACAACATGCTCAAGATGTTGCGAAACAAATGCAACAAACATTGTTGAAAAAGCGAAAGCTTATTATTCGCAATGAGTCCTTAGATGAATAAGTGGTTCCTGACACCCCACTAATCTCTACACCGGTAACTGTTTCTGATCCACCTGTATCAAATTTTCAAGTTTCGCAAGTTTCTTCACAACCACTCGAAATAGTCACTACCAAATCAGTTTTTGAGGAGGTACCTATTTCAGATACGGTTGTCAACGTATCTGATACGGGGGCACCTATCACGAGTGTTGAAACCACTTTACCGATCACCTTACCCATTTCTTTACCACTTGTACCATTTCCATCTACAACACCATCTACAACCTCATCCATTTTTGATCATCCACTTAAAAACCCATTTACAACCCTTTTTCCCTCACAATCACCAGAAACTCCTCAACCTTCGCAACCTTTATCTGATAATGAAACTGATGGAGGAGCCTTTGGAGGAGTATTTGAAGACATTCACTTTGATTCAGAGGAGGAGGATATACCTGATCATATGCTTATGACAGAAAAGCAATTTAAAATCCTGAATCATAAGTTGAATGCCTTTATTCAGTCGCAAGCTGATTCTGGCAGGATGTCTTCTATCTCAGCAATGGAGGTTGATATTATGCTTAAGGGTGCTGAGAAGAGAATAATGGAGAAGGTTGATCAGTATGACAAAAATAATGAGCTTCACATTCAAGCTCAAGGGAGGAATTTTACTTCGGTGGTCCAGGATTTAAAAGATGTTGCTAAAAAACGCCATGTTCTATTTGTACAGGATGTGAAGAAAGTTCAGGAGGATGTCAACTTTAAGCTTGAAGAGTTGAAAACCGAACTTGTGAAGGAGCTCAGGGATATAACTTCTCAACATATTGAAGTTCAAAAGAAGGTTGATGTGGTTGCTACAGAAATGCACAAGGTTGTTGCTACCCCTATCCTTGAAGCTAAACACAAAGAAATCCAGGAGAAGTTTGATCAGCTGATCAAATTGGAGACTGAGATGAAAACCATGGTTTCGCAATCTTCTCTCAACAAATTCTCACTCCTGAGTTCTTGTCTCTAAAGGTTAATACTTTGGAACAAGCAATTCAGAAAGCTCTTGCACCAATTGCCAATTTTACCTCTTTACTACCGAAGAGTGTCCCACCTGCTTTCACAGGGGTGCAAGGGGGAGAGAAAAATTTAAGTAAAGAGGAGGATGAAAAGATAGTGGGAAAAGTAATATCTACCCAACTTAAGTCTACTCTTCCAATACTTACAATGCCAATTTCCTCAACTACAATAACCACAAGACCGATTGCCAAAGGAATTTCGATTGGGGCAAAAGAAGGAAGTTCGAGTTCAAAATCTCAAACAGATGTTGTGGGAAAAGGAAAAGGAATATTGTACGAAAAATCGAAGGAGGAGAAGAAAGCTGAGGCTGAGGCAGAGTTAGAAAGGATGAGGCAAGTGCAAAGCATTATGAGGCAACGGGCAAGTGATCCTCCCACGATGAACAAATGAGATCCTGCGAAGCTGTACTCTTATGAAACCATAGAGTCAAAAGTTATGGGGAGGGAATTGTATGAATTCGAGAAGAAGCCAAAAAGAAGTTATGATATTGCGAATTCAGACAATTGTCAGCTAGATTTTCCGATCAACGAAATGCTCTTCATTACTACTCAATACAATATTAGCGAGAAGTTTGATAATCCTGATGATTACATACACATGAAAATCAGATTTCATGCTGTATTGGGGAAGAATCCGGATGAAGTTTGGTCTTTAATAAAGATCAAAAAGGTGTTAACAATAAAGAAAGATACGATGTTTGAAGACATGCTTCAAAATTTCTGTTACTTTGTTATTCGAGCTAACAACAAGCAGTATGATTTCACTATAGCTGACTTTCCTCTGATGAACTGCAACGATTTGATTCAAGTGGCTCTCATTTTAAAGCATATGGAAGAGAATAAGCTCAAAGGATCTGAGACTGAAGTGTTCAAGATAGGCTTCGCACATGTCAAGACATATATCGACAATTACTTCTATTGCTTAGCTCTAACTGATGAAGAATTGGTGACTACGTTGGGAAGAGAAGTGAACGTTCCTTGGGAAGAAACCTTATCCCAGTCAGCATTATCAAAATATGTTGTTGGGGAAATATGCTTGAAACCTTTTGGCATGGTGTTTTCAGGAAGAGATACGAAGGGGAAGCCCAAGAAATTCTTGTTAAAGTCTAAGAGGGAGAAAGATATACTTCTTCGCAATATACGCACTTTATTGTTCGTATGAACAACTGCAAGAAGAATAATGAAGGAGACAAGAAGGATCTCAAGAAGGTGATTTCCTGGTATGGAGAAGTGCGAAAGACAATTCACTCTGTTATTCAAAAGCTGATGGACTAAATAGCTTCGACTGTTTACAAAGGGGGAGATTGTAGAAGAAAAATTGTAAAAGTCGAATAGTGTGTTTGTTTAGTTTCGCATCTTTATGTTATTTTACTAAGTCAATTTTGTGCGAAGTGTATTGTTTAGACTTAGTATATTTTTTGTACACTCAGGATACCTATAAATAGGGACTGAGCATAGAAGTAGAGGATAACTTTCTGAAACGCAAATATCCTTTCTGCTTATTCTGTAACCAGTCTTCATCAATATAAGATCTGATTAATATTTACTCTTCGTGTTCTTACTTTTCAATCACTCAAATCACATTTTCTTTCGTAAATCTTGATTACAATTCTCTTCAAACTTTTTGATTCAGATTTTGCCATCACATACACACATATCAATGCAGTCCAAGTTTCAGTCACATACTCAAGGTGTTCAAGTTTTTCACACGCGTGCAGAATTCGATCTCGTCACTATTACCTAAGGGAGTCTGTTCCTTTTTCAGACTTTTATTTCTTTTGAATTATTTTATGCATACAATGAGGGCATTGTATGAAATAAGTGTAGGTTAGGGGGTCAAAAAAGTAAATTGTTAGGAATTAAAAAAAATTAAAATAGATTTGAAATAATAACCTAAAAATTAAATCTAGTGATAATTGAAAACTTAAGTTGCTAGTGTTGCGTGGGATGATCTAATGCGAGCTCAAATGTTTAATTGAGCCAACATATGTTATAGTATATTTGTGGCTTACCAAGTTTTATTAAAAAGATATGAGATATGAAAGATAACCTGGTAGTTTATATGGAATAAAAAGTTTTGCAACATGTACCTGAAATCTATCTAGGAGAGCTAATATAGTCATTGCATTTAGACTAATACCTCTAACCAATAAAGGTTGAAGTTAAGCTTCCTTGCTTAAGCATGTAGGAATTGAGCGGAAAAAGTGAGTTATATAAAAAAGAGAGAAAATTACAAAAAAAGTTGTAAGAATTTTGGAGCTATCAAAGTATGAAGGTCAAAAGATCAAAATTTTGAAGAATCGAAAAGTTTAAGAAACCAAAAATCAAACAAAAAGGTGGTGAATTCAAAGAAGTCAAAGAGAAAATATCAAAGAAGTGAAGAATTCCAAGAGCTCCATTGTGGTATTAAAGTTGTAATTTTTCTAGATTATGTATGCTTGGGTAGCTTAACCAAAAATACATTGAGGTTAAGAAAGATTTCCGAGGATGGATTCAGAGGTTTGCAGAAATGAGTGTCGTATAAGCTAAGGGGTGAAGGTTTATAAGGATTGTGAGTATTTAAGATTAGGAAGTTTTTTAGGAACCTTTGACACAAATATGCACATTGAGGTCTTGGTATGATGACTGAGTTCAAAGTAGTTTGTCTTATGTGATGTTCATGATGAAAGTTTAATTTAAAATAAATAAATTTTGCTTGGGGGCAAGAAAAAGATAAGTGTGGGGTATTTTGATATTGTCATATTTATACACATTTTAGGCAATATCTTAATACATTTTAAAATAATGTTTTGCTTATTTGCAAAGATATATGATACTTATTGAATTAAAGTGTATTTTGCAGCCAAATGAAACACTCTTGAAGAACATGGATAAGAATTGCCAAGGATTAGAACTTTGAAGTATTGAAGCTTTAAAGAAGAAAATTCCAACGAAAAACCAAGATCACGATGTAGTAATCAACATCACGACGTGAAGAGGGTATTCTAGAAGATAACTACGTGGGAAGTCAGAATCCTATTTCACGTCGTGAGCCATGTATTTTCCAAATCTATAAATACTCTTTCACACTTACGATTTAAGGAGCTTTTAGAGGATAGATAATCAGAGCTATTCGATTTTAGAGTCTAGAGAAGTGCACAAAAAATTCGTTTGAAGGAGAAATTCACTTGAAGATTAAGAGACTGAAGAACACATCATGACATTGGTTTGATATACTTTAATCATGTTGATTTATGTTAAACTTATGTTTTCGTTTTCAGCTATGAGTAGCTGAACATATTTGCTTTCGTTTAGCTAGATGATACTTAAACTCTATGATTTAGTTTATTAATTTATGGATTTTAATAGTTGGTTTTGATCTTATGTTTGATTATCATTACCTAGCATGTTATAGTTGTGATTTTGTTGCTTAAATTCAAGTTAATTGTAGCTTAGTGACCATTAAATTACATGAATTTGATTACCTAGTGATTTAGTGCCCATTAAATTACTAGAGCTAGGATCGACCAAAAGAGCTCTACAAGTCAAGGTTGTGGATGAATGTATCATTTTTTACTCATAGTTTGATTGTGTTAAATTTTTTCAGTAGTGGTAAGCAATTCGAGTTGTGGTTTGAAATTTTCGAAGTTACATGTGAGAACATCATCATTAGCCTATTTGTTTTTATCTCTTCGTTTTTGTTATGAATATTTCAATATGCTTTGTTTTTTTAGATTTTTGTTTCCTTTTATATTTACATTTTTACATGTATAAAAGGTTGTTTGAACCACATAGTGTAATTGATTAAAGCAATACATGTTAAGTATATTGATATGCTCCATAATTTGTATCATAAAAGCTTAATTTCAAGTCCATCGTTATAGCAAGTTGTACAAATCTTATATGAAGTGACCTAAAATAGAAGTTTACAAGGTTAACAAAGTTTCTTTCATAATTAGTTTAATGTTATTAATAATTTTTTATTGTATGCCTTAAAAGGCAGGAAACATGCTATAATGAGTTTTTATGTCAACTTCGTATAAATATAATTATTTCAAAATTAATAATAGCGATATGATTATTTTAATAGCGTGTATGTATGTGTCTCTCTTTGTGTGTGTGTGTGTATGTGTGTGTGTGTATATATATATATATATATATATATAGATATAGATATAGATATATATATATATATATAATTCTATTCTCCGCAACGCGGCTTGAATCAAATTCATTTAAATTTTTTTACAACAACAAAAGAGTTTTCTAATTTGTGTATACTTATGATTTCAAATGTAAAGTTATTAATCACTACAACTCAAAAGTTTTTGTAACTTATGTTTAGTAATTGGTAGTGGCTTTTTATTTTTCTCTTATTTACATACATTATATCCGTATTAGTAATATATAAATAAGTTTTCTCACGAATAATTACGTGTTTTAAGATATTTTCAATTAAAATATGAAGAGATGAAAAAAAAGTGTTTTGCCGCATGACACTACATCCAGGAGAAATTGAAGATGTCATGGCTCCAGGATCACATAGATACTGCAATTACTCTCATTCTGAGCCAAGGTTGAGTCCTTGAATAACTATGGTGAGAAGGGTCTTAATGAGTCTGTGATCCACAGAGACTTTTTAGTCATGATTACTTTTCAAGGTGCAACGGTGATCGTCAAAGAATACTCATTCGAAGGACCAAGAAGTGAAGATTATTTTTCAACATTAAATATTTCAATCCCATAAGCAAAGTGAAGCTGTACTTGAAGTTATGTGACAAATTCCATTGAAACCTCCTCAATCAATTTGCTGCTATCTATGAACTTGCTGAAGTGATCTAGAAGGATCGGTCTCTCTGTTATTATCTCTAAAGATTCTTAAAGTTGAAAGTGCTAATTTTCATGAATCTTTACAAGAAGCCTCTACACCAAATCTGTGTTCAAGGTCCAATTCTTAGTAGGAAGTCCACCTACTCAAGGTGAAGCCATTCATGCAGAAATTCATATGTTCATCTTGAAGTTGTGAAGAAATCGAAGATTAGAGCTGAAAGCCAAACACCAAGGAAGACTAAAAAGACAAAAGCTAAAGTCAAGCACAAAGTGAAGACTGAAAAGAAAAGAAAGCAATAAACCAAGGGGGAGATTGTTAAGACTAAATTATGGTTTATTCTAAATTGTGGTTTATACTTTACTTTTCATAAGCTATTAGAGTTCTCGGTCTAGGACCGAAAACACCATGTTTTGGTGTTGTTTGGACCAAAATCACATGTGATTTTGGTTAGGCTTTATATTTTTTTTGTTTGGGTTTTGGTTTTGGGCTTTGTTATTAGGTCTAGGTATAAATAGTGTCATTTGAGCCTTGTAGAGTGTGTTGGACGTTCTTGGGGGCTGCCATATGCAGAGAACACGTTTTGGAAAAAACCAGAGAGAAAACGAATTATAATCAAGAATCTTATATATGTACCCGACTATTCAATAATAGTGTGCATGAAGATTAACATTTTTGTTCTTATTCTATATTTCATCTTTATTCATTCACTTAATTGGGATTCCGTACCATCAAGTGAATCCGATTGATACATCAAATCGTTTTTAGGGACTTACAAGTAGTATCAGAGCTTGGATATCAACCGAATTTTCAAGATTTTAAGATTTTATTGGATATTTCTTGGATTTCTTGGTGTTTTTGATTTATATTTAGGGTTTAGGTCATTTTTGGTCACTTAACTTTTGGTTTTGTCCTCATTTGGTCAGTTAACTCTTTTTAAGTTTTGAAAGGTCATCAAACTTTTGCCCTTGTGCTCAATTAGTCACTTAACTTTTAGTTTGGTCACATTTAGTCACCTAACTTTTAAAATTGTGCTCATTTAGTCACTAAACTTTTAAATTTCTTTAAAATTTTGGTGACTAAATGAGCAAAATTTTAAAAGTTAGGTGACCAAATGAGCACAAATCTAAAAGTTAAGTGACTAAATGTGACCAAACCAAAAGTTAAGTGACTAAATTAGCACAAAGTCAAAATTTTGATGACCTTTTAAAACTTAAAAATGGTTAAGTGACCAAATAAGCACAAAACCAAAAGTTAAGTGACAAAAAATGACCTAAACCCTTATATTTATTGAATTTTTAGCCATTCTTCTTCGTGTCATATTTTCAAGTATTTGATCAAGTTTGGCATTAGAAAATTGAAAATCCCGTGTTTTTGGCACGATTTGTGTGTTTTTGGTTAAGATTTGTGAGATCCTGGTGTTAGACTTCGGATGTCGGTCAATCTAAGAAGATCTCGGTGACCAGCAGGTTCTTGGTCAGTAGCTTCGGTTCTCGGTCCGAAGTTCTCGCATTGCAGGTTTTTGTTTCGGATTTTACGGTCTCGCAAGTCCCGGTCCGAAGTCCTCGCCTAACTAGATTTCGGTTCGGAGATTTCGGTCCGAGATTTCAGGCTCACTTCTCGGTTTGGATATTACCCCTCGCATCCTCGGCTATAATTTCGGAATTTCCATATTTTGGCTTGTTTTCGGTCAAAAAGCCATATTTTCGATCCAATAACTTCATTTTGGGACATAAAGCTTCATAATTAATCAAAAAAGCACGTTTTCGGTCAAATTCTCTCGTTTTTGGTCAAATACCCTTGTTTTTGGTCTAGAAAATTTCATTTTTGGTCTAGAAACCTTCATTTTTGGTCAATGTTATTTTTTGAACAAAACGTTTGATTTTCATTTTTGACCTTCACCTTTGACTTTCAAAGTTGATTTTTGACTTTCAAGTTTAACCTTTGACCTTTAACTTTGACTTTCTCGTTTAACTTTCAAGTTTTCAAAATTTGACTTTTAGGTCTAAATTTTAAGTTTGACTTTCAAGTTTGACTTTTAAAGTTTGACTTTTTAAAGTTTGACTTTCGAGGTTTCAAGTCAAAGGGTATTTTTATTGGTTTCACAGTCAGATATATTTTTGGTAAATTACTCTTTTTAGTGAATAATGAGTTCTTCAAACACCAAGGTTAATGAAACTTCCTATTCTCAAGCCTGTAGTGATAGAATTAAATTTCTTCGTGATCAAATTGATATATTACGTAGAGAAAATGAGGACCTTAAATATGAACAATATACTATCAAAAAGGACCAAAAACCCTTAAAAAATCAATTAGAGGCCATAACCAAGGACTTTAGAAAACTTCAAGCAAAATATAGCGATAAATGTGAACATTATGATTATGCTTGAGTTAAAATTGTCAAATTAACTGCCAAACTTGATGCGTTAAAAGCTAAATATAAAGATGTTGAATTGAACTTTAAGAAATTTAACGTGTCAAGTGAGGTAGTTGTGTCCATGATAGAAAAACAATTAAGATTTAAAGATAATCAAAATAAGGGTCTAAGGTATCACAGGGTTCCACCACCCTTCAATGACAACTATACTCCGCCCCTTGAAACCAATGAAATAGAGACACCTGCACAATATGGCTAGCCCCCGGTAACAAATTCAGTTAAGATTGAACAATCTGGTCTAACTAAGAATATTGAGGTGAATGATGCTAATGCTTCAACCTCATGTGTAGTGCAGGTCAAAGTGCATGATGGGCATGAGCAGAACATAAATAATTCTTGTTCTGCTGAAAATGATTCAAAAACTTATGATATGGTGAGCGATTCTAGTGCTTCTACTTCATGTGCAGATAAAGAAGCAGTGCAATATGGGAGTAAGCAGAATAAAATCAATTCTGAGTCTGCTGAAAATGATTCAAAATCTTGTGATGTTGATACTCCCACTGTGGAAAAACCCAAGCCACAAAAGTCTATTAAACAATTTGTTAAATGTTCTTGTGCTTGTGCTTGTGGAAGTCCCTTGAAACAAAATTCTTTTGGAGAAGGATCAAGTCATAATCTCATCTATATGAAAAGACAAACTTGCTTTAACTGTAGGACTCCCGGTCACATTTTCCAGATATTGCCCATATCGTGCATATGTTCCCTACTATGTACAAGGTTGGTAGAACGCGCCAAGAGGGAAATCTTTCAAAAGAAAGCATTCCATGTCACAATCACGCAATGGTGACTAGAATGCGAAAAAGTGCAAGAATCAAACTCCTAAGGACAATAAGGGAATGACGGACAAGAAGCAAAATTCAAGAGATGGTCTAGTTAAACCAAGATCGGTTAAGTCAAAGCCATCTCAGTCGTCAGTTTCAAGTTAAAAAAGCAAGTGATAAGGCATCCATCAGATCGAACAAGAAATGGGTTAAACCCAACTACAGATGGGTACCAAAGATTCACACTCCAAATCATCTAATGATTCTAACTTTTCTTCATCTTTTGTGTGTGACAAATAGGATATGTCATAGGAGAGAGTACTTTGTGTAGATGAGAAAGGTCAACCCAGCTTCAAAATGGATTGGGACCTAAAGACTAACTAATCCCACACTCTGTGCTGGAGTAGCTATGGAGAAATATCATCAGACTTCAGTTTGTTGATAGTGGTTGTTCCAAGCACATGATAGGAGACATCTCTCAACTACATTACATTCAAAACTTTAATTGAGAGCATGTATACTTTGTGGGAAGGAAGAAAGAAAGGATCACAAATTGGGATCGTGTTTATAGGCATGTTGAATATCTTAACTTCGTTCCGGAGTTGAAACACAAATGAGGCTGAACATGTTGTTGCATCTGCGTGCTGTTCTCAGATCATCTGCATGTAGCTTCAGTTGTTGAATTGTGGTTTGAGTTTTCTTCTCAACACTTCTAAGTTTTTCTTAAAATGATTTATTTGAAGACAATATTTTAATCTGCGTGTTGGTTTTATTTTCTTTCTTACCCATGCTCAAATTAAGGGGGAAAAATTAAAATACAAAAAATATATAAAATCAAAGATACAAAAATATGTTTTTATTTCATAAGTAGTTTTGGGAAGTGATATGAAGATTTGTGCTAAATGGAAATTCTGAGATGCGTGTAATGCACCGAAGCTAAATTGTTTAGACTCTATACTCAATGTGCTGGTAGGCACGAAGGATTCAAAAGGACTAGACATAGCTGACAATGAAAAGACTTGACAATGTGGAGTTAGATAGTTTCATTTGTACTGACCATATGACGCTCAGATAGGTTGAGCAGTGAGATAATCATGGGAGCCTACAAGATACATTAAAGTTACTTATTATCTAGAACTGTGGCTCAAGACTTATTTGATGTACGGACTTACGTCCTTAATTCTGGTGTTGATAGGATGACTGGGGGGTTTTGATAAAGTAGGTCTGTAGGAAATTCTTTTCTTGATTTCTATCTGTCAATCATATATTGCCTCCTTTGCGTGATTGGAACATATCCGACCTGGAATGGAACATATGCAACTCTATCTTTATGCATCTCCTTATCTATGCAATTCATTCTATTTGTTAGCCATATGTTGTCCCCTCTGCATGATTAGAAGATCCGACCTGAGACACAACATATGAACCTTTATATGTAACAACCCGAAATTTCCGTATCATTTTACCGTAACTTTTTCATAGTACAATTCGCGCAACCAATCGTCGTTTCCATTTCGATTTCCGATCTTCCGTTTAATTAAGTCATTATTTAGTACACATTTAAAATGACTTAATGGGTGTCTTAATACATTTAGAAATCATTTTAGCACCCAACTTTAGTGATCGGAATATTTCTAGAAATTACCGTATCGGGTTACGGTAACTCAATCGGGTATGACCAAAAGCCTCGTCTAACACCGGTATCGGGTAGAATTCCACCGTGTCCAAAACTTAAACACTATATAAACATGTTTAAGACTTCATTTGAAGCCTTTGGCCAATTTCTCACTAAACTCTTACAACCTCTCTCCTCAAGCTAGAATTAAGATCCAAATCTCAAGTTTAAGGCTTCAAATCTTTAAGGTAACCTCCCTAACATGTTATTCAACACCTTTAGCCTTCAAATTGATGAATTAATTGACTTTTGGGACCAAGAACTTGAGTTTATGGCCAAGGAGCAAGCTTGGGCCGTAAACTCCATTAAATGGGGTTTTAAGCCCTTAAACTCCTTCCTAAACTCAATTGGACTTTAGATATGGCTATGGGACTTCAAGATATGGACTTAGAACATTTGAAACTTTGATTTTGAGCCATTTGAAGGAGTTTAGAGCCAAGGCATAAGCTTAGGCCGTAAACTCATCTAAAAGGGGTTTTCATGCCCTAAAACCCTTCCAAATCACTTCTATGGCTTAGATATGAATTATAGGACCTTGGTTTAAGCATTTGGACACTTGAAACATGAATTTTGGGAGACTTATGTGAGTTTACGGCCAAGGTATGTGCTTGGGCCGTAAACTCCCCAAAATTTGACATAAATCCAATTCTAAGGTGTTAGAAAGCCATCCAACACCACCAAAAGCCTTGGAATAAATCAAGGGACCAACCAAAAATACTTTAAGGGCCTAAAACACATCATTTGTGGGATTTATAAGAGTTTATGGCCAAGGCTTGTTCTTGGGCCGTAAACTCCAAGATTTTTGGTGTTAGAATGCAAACTAAACACCCCTAAAGCCTTTAGATGAATTTTAGAAGTCCTTCTATGCAAGTTTTAGACCTTGAAACACTTTGTATGACCTTATATAAGAGTTTACGGCCATGAGGAGGGTCTCATGGGCCGTAAACTCCATAACACCTCTCAAATGTCCCATAAAACTCATGTAAAGTCTTGGAATAATCCTATTAATCACATGTGATTTGTTTTAACAACATTTAACACCATTTTCATGAAGACTAAGGAGTTTATGGCCAGGAGCCTATATTAGGCCGTAAACTCCCATAAAAATAATCATTTTGATGATTTAAATTCATTCCAAGTGTTCCAAGGCAATTTAGATAATCCATTCTAGCAACCCCTATGTCCATTTGAGCCCTTAAACCATCAAAACCACACCCACATGAGTTTACGGCCGTAAACTCATGTATGTGTGTGTTTTATGGTTGTAAACTCTTTAAAATGTTTACTCTTGGGGAGTAAACTCAAGTCCCAAGTCCCTAGTGCCATTACAAGTCCGAAGATGTCACCCGGGTCACTCCGAACGCTCGTTTTGAGGTGTTTAACCTCTTTGGAGTGTAATGTCCCATATGATTAGTGAATGTATCTATAATTGTATATATATATGGACATTATATCATTTTACATAGGATCATCGCGAGTAATTAAACCCCGAACCAATGTCTAGCATTCAAAACCGACACGTTTCCGAGTCCGGTGAGTTCATACCCCTACCCTTTTTCACTATTTTCCACTGTTTTCAGGGGGGGGGGAACACAAGCAAAGTACAAGGGAATTCTTGTACTCAAAACATGTTTTCAAATGTGTGTTTCATATTCTTATGCTTTTATAACTGATATTACAACTGATAATAGATTGAACATACAGATCACGTAACATATATTTGTGAAATAAGTCTTTAAACTAGTATGTTTTACATGTATTTCACAAATGGTTTTCCACATTTTATCAGTTAAAAGCACGACATTAAAACATTTGAACATAATACCTGTACACTGTTTTGTCCTCGGTAACACTCCCCACACATATACGAGTGGAGGACTATCATATTATTACTAGTAAATTTGTTATTCCTATATGATTGGAGACACGTCCTCGGAGAACACTCCACCCAGATTAGGCGAGTGGAGGACTACACCCATAACCAAAATCTCTGGTATTTAGAGAGCGTGACTTGAGTGTATAGATCTATACGGGGCTGACTACCCCACACCTGGCTGCTAGCTACAGCCGAACCGAAATGGTTCAAGGGTGACGAAAGTCATAAGTATGTGGATGACTTATTGCCACATGTGGACTACTTATTGCCACAGGTTTCAGTCTATTGTATGGTTATGGAACTCACAATTAGGATAACAGAGATTTACTTACAGTAATAATGGATTATTTTATACATCGTTTACATCTTTGAGATCTTTTACATCTTTTACTTACTGTAACCAACATTCAGGAAGGTACGGGACTTTCCTGGGGAAAACATAGAACCTAATCACGATTACATCTTTTACATCTTTAACATCGTTTACATTAGATACATACATGCAGGAAAGCATGGGGCTTTCCTGGGTAACATTTACATAACTAGAAAGAGTAACAAACTGGATAACATTACATCTTTTACAATTTGTAACATACAATAAGGAAAGTATGGGACTTTCCTGGTAACACATGATAAGTAAACAGAACAGTTCAACCAGTCAGATAACCAACTATACATTTTCACATGAATAAACATATTTTCAGTGTATAAACTTACTATACTTTACATTTGTGAAACAATAACCAACGTTAAGAAAATACGGGATTTTCTTGGTGAACATAACATTTCAGATATAGAAAGGAAACCGATACATTTTCATAAAACAAAACCGCTTATGAACTCACCAGCTTTATGCTGATTTTCAAACCGCTTGTGTTCTCAGGTCAACGTTAGAACAGGTACCCGAAGATCCTTTTGCTCGAAGACGGTGTACATGAAGATCCATTCCTTTTGTTTATATATATATAATGTATCATAACTGTACAAACTTTACTTTCGAAACAACTGTAAAACTTTTATTATGTAATGTAATGGTTGTTTTACTTTACTTACTATGTGCATTGGATTTGATACTCAACGTGGAGTCAACCCCGGAAATGATTCCGCCTTCGGTTTTCGGGGTGTGACAGATTGGTATCAGAGCCCTTGTTTATAGTGAATGAAGTATACCAAACCTTACATGGTATAAAACTATAAACACTAAAGGGCCTAAGTGCTTTGAATTAAAAGTATCTTCAAACTACAAGTATTTTCAAAAGTATATAAGTATACCGAACCGTCGTCATCCGTAACCACAAGTAGAACAGAACATAAGTAAATGGGTGTTGTGTACTACGGTTAAACCTGGGTAGTTATGTAGTCGTGTCTAGGGTCAATATAGCCTGGCCAACTATATTCATTCGAGACACGGCCAACATGTGCTTGGGAGTGACTATGGTATGTGGCATGCCTAAAACTTACCCTAATAACCCAACAGCGAATCATTGTCGTAAACAATTCATGAAATACTATGGGAGTATTTCTCGATCCCGATCCTTTGTAGTAATCCTCATTCGAGTGGTTTTCTGTGATTACTCTTAGCGATAAATTATTTGTTCGATAACTCTTTCCTGCTTTATCGCTTGCTCGAATCATATAACTGTCATATCTATCGATTCAATGTAGAGGACTTACCATCCTCTTTTTCTTGATCTTATTAGATCAAGATGCCTCCCCGAAAGAGACCTAGCTCCAAGAACAACAACAATCCTTCCTCGCCGCCACCTCCTCCCCAGTTCGATCTAACATCGCTCCAGACGATGATGACCGCTGCGATGGTAGCAGCTATGTCACAAATGAACCCTAGTGGTTCAGGTGGTGGTACTCAATCTCAAAACCCTGAGGGTAGCCAGGGACACCAAAGAGGGGGTTCCTACAAGGATTTCATGAATGCGAAACCAACATCTTTTAATGGCGCTGGAGGTGTCATTTCCTTATCTCGATGGTTCGAGAAAATTGAGTCCATCTTTGAAATCTGTGCTTGTGCGGAGTCCGATAAAGTCAAATTCATAGCCTGTACTTTCGTGGATAAAGCCTTGACTTGGTGGAATGGCCGAGTCAAATCTCTAACCTTACCCATAGCCAATGCCATGGGTTGGGAGGCCATGAAAGAACTTCTCATTGCCGAGTACTGCCCCCGTGGTGAAATGCAGAAATTAGAGCATGAGCTCTGGAACCTGAAGATGAAAGGTTCCGACATTGCTACATATACTTCCCGATTTGATGATCTTGCACTTCTCTGCCCGGGGTTAGTCACTCCTGAAAACAAAAAGATCGAAAAGTTCATTTGGGATTATCTCAATCAATAAAGAGTCACGTTTTGGCTGCTCGTCCGGATACCTACGATAGTGCCAAGACCTTAGCACAAGTTCTGATTGATCACAACGACGATGTTAAGGAAATCACTACCACTTCTGAGCCGACTCAAAGGAGTGGTGAAAAGAGGAAATTCTGGAAGAAGAAGAAGGGTCAATCTTCTCAAGGATCATCCAAGAAACAATAGACGGTAGCAGTCCATGTTGCTACTACTACTCCTGTTGCTGCTGTTTCTGCCATGGGATCCACAACCTCAACTCCTACCAGTAAAGATGCTGGTAACCTCCCTCTGTGCGAAAAATGTAAATACCATCATCATCCTGTTCCCTGTCGAGAATTGTCTTGCACCAATTGTGGTAAGAAAGGGCACACAGTTCGATACTGCAGAACTCCTACCCAATCAGCCAACCAATCATCGGGAGCAGGCGTTAGTCAAGCCTGCTACAATTGTGGAGAAGTTGGGCACTTTAAAAGGAACTGTCCCAAGAAGTCAACTGCCGATAACACTAGAAGGGTTCTAACCATGGGACGGGAGGAAGCAGTTGCTGATCCCACTGTTGTTTCGGGTATGTTCCTTCTCGACAACTCATATGCTAGTATTCTTTTCGATTCGGGTGCTGAAAGGAGTTTTGTTAGTCATGCATTCAAACATAATCTAAAACCAAATCCTCAACCACTAACTGAAACGTTTACCGTCGAGATGGCTAACGGTGAGAAAGAAAGCGCTAACGATGTATTCATAGGTTGTACGCTTACCCTAAATGATCACTCATTTTCTATAGATCTCATGCCCGTTTCCATTAAGAGCTTTGATGTTATCATTGGCATGGATTGGTTGAGTCCCAATCATGCTGATATTCTTTGTTACGAAAAAGCTATCCGTCTCAATCTTCCTTCGGATCAAACTCTCGTAATCTATGGCGACAAACCCAGTTCCAACCTTCATATCATTTCTTGCATCAAAGCTCGAAAGATCCTTCGAAAGGAGTGTGTTGCATTCTTAGCTCATGTGATCAACGAGAAACAAGAAGTTAAAGACCTCGCGAGCATCCCCGAAGTCTGTGATTTTCCCGATGTGTTTCCCGAAGAACTTCCAGGAATTCCTCCCGAACGATAGGTCGAGTTCCGTATTGACCTGATTCCTGGAGCTACTCCCGTAGCAAAATCTCCGTATCGCTTAGCTCCGGCAGAAATGCAGGAGTTATCCAGTCAACTCAATAGGTTGCTCAGTAAAGGATTCATTAGACCGAGTTCCTCACCCTGGGGAGCTCCGATTCTGTTTGTCAAAAAGAAAGATGGATCCTTTCGGATGTGTATCGACTATCGTGAACTGAACAAGTTAACCGTCAAGAACCGATATCCTCTTCCAAGAATAGACGACCTCTTCGATCAACTCCAGGGAGCCAGCTACTTTTCTAAGATAGACCTTCGGTCAGGGTACCACCAGTTACGATTCCAGGAGAATGATGTTCCCAAGATAGCTTTTAGGACTCGGTATGGACACTACGAATTCGTAGTGATGCCCTTCGGTCTAACCAATGCATTGGCTGTGTTCATGGACCTGATGAACCGGGTGTGCCGTCCCTTCTTAGACAAATTCGTCATCGTGTTCATTGATGACATTCTCGTTTACTCCCGAAGCGAGGAAGACCACAAGCAACACTTGAGGCTAGTGTTGGAAACCCTTAGATCCGAAAAGCTATACGCGAAATTTTCCAAATGTGAATTCTGGATACGGAAGGTAACTTTCCTCGGTCACGTGGTAAGCGAGGAGGGTATTCATGTAGATCCTTCAAAGATTAAAGCGATAGAGAGTTGGTCGGCACCGAAAACACCCACAGAAATTCGTCAATTCTTGGGTCTCGCCGGCTACTATCGACGATTCATTCAGAACTTTTCCAAAATCGCCAAACCTTTAACCACTCTAACACAGAAAGGTGTACCCTTTTGTTGGAGTGATAAACAAGAAACCACATTCCAAACATTAAAGAAAGCTTTATGCAGCGCGCCTGTTCTGTCTTTACTCGAAGGGACAGAAGATTTCGTTGTCTTCTGTGATGCGTCTAATCAAGGTTTAGGCTGTGTGCTTATGCAAAGAGGAAAGGTGATTGCCTATGCCTCTAGACAGCTGAAAGCACACGAGGTCAACTATACCACACATGACTTGGAACTAGGAGCAGTAATCTTCGCATTGAAGATTTGGAGACATTATCTCTACGGAACCAAATGCACGATCTTCACTGATCACAAGAGTTTGCAACACATCTTTAATCAAAAAGACTTAAACATGAGGCAACGGCGATGGGTAGAATTACTCAGTGATTATGAGTGTGAAATCCGTTACCACCTCGGCAAGGCTAATGTGGTAGCAGATGCCCTTAGCCGAAAGGATAGTGCAGGCCACAAAGTGAGGAACCAGACGATGACCATCCATTCCAACTTACCCATGCAAATCCGAGAAGCTCAGTATACAGCCCTCAAACCCGAGAACGTGTCAGATGAAACCTTGAGAGGGATGGAAAAGAAACTTGAGATCAGAGATGACGGAGTTCACTGTTTCATGAATCGAATCTGGATTCCCAAGTCCGGAGGATTCAGGGAAATAGTCATGGAGGAAGCACACAGAACCAAATACTCTGTTCACCCGGGTTCGGACAAGATGTACCTGGATCTCAAACAATAATACTGGTGGCCGAACATGAAAGCTGAGATAGCTACATTTGTGGGCAAGTGTCTGACTTGCGCCGAAGTCAAAGTCGAACATCAGAAGCCTTCAGGTCTACTCCAACAAACCAAGATTCCCGAGTGGAAATGGGAGATGATTACCATGGACTTCATCACCAAACTACCCAAGTGTTCTAGTGGGTACGATACCATTTGGGTAATTGTCGATCGTTTGACAAAATCCGCTCACTTCATCCCGATCAAAGAATCATACAAGATGGAGAGACTCGCGCGAATCTACATCCAGGAGGTAGTACGTGTACACGGTGTACCTGTATCCACTATCTCTGATCGAGATAGTAGGTTTACCTCCAGATTCTGGCAATCCCTTCAGAAAGCCCTTGGAACCAAAATAGATATGAGCACGGCATATCATCCCCAGACTGATGGACAGAGTGAGAGAACAATCCAAACCCTGGAGGACATGCTTCGGGCATGTGTCATTGACTTTGGAAAGTCGTGGGATACACATCTATCCTTGATCGAGTTCTCGTACAACAACAGTTACCACACCAGCATTAGGGCTGCTCCGTTCGAAGCCCTATACGGTCGTAAGTGCAGATCCCCTCTGTGCTGGGCCGAGGTGGGGGATACATAATTAGCCAGGAGTCGAGTCCCCGACAGTGCTCTCACTGGTCCTAAAATCATCCGCGAAACCACCGAAAAGATCATTCAAATCCGTAACCGACTGAAAGCCTCACGTGATCGTCAAAAGAGTTACGCTGATAATCGTCGGAAACCACTAGAATTCCAGGTTGGCGACCGTGTCCTGTTAAAAGTCTCGCCCTGGAAAGGCACTGTACGCTTTGGTAAGCGTGGGAAACTTAATCCGAGGTACATTGGACCCTTTGAGATCCTCTCCAGGATCGGTCCAGTTGCCTATAAACTTCATTTACCTCACGAACTCAGTAACATTCATCCTGTCTTCCATGTTTCAAATCTCAAAAAGTGCCTATCCGATGAAACCCTAACAATTCCCTTAGACGAGATCGAGATCAATGAAAACCTCAACTTTGTAGAGGAACCGATCGAAATCATGGATTGAGAAGTCAAACGTACAAAACAAAGTCGCATCCCGTTAGTGAAGGTTCGCTGGAATGCCAAGCGGGGACCGGAATTCACTTGGGAACGGGAAGATTCAATGAAACAGAAGTATCCACAACTCTTTTCTTATCCATGATTTGTATCTCGTCTTATGTTCTAAACTTGAATTTCGGGACGAAATTCCCTTTAACGGGGGGATAATGTAACAACCCGAAATTTCCGTATCATTTTACTGTAACTTTTTCGTAGTACAATTCGCGCAACCAATCATCGTTTCCATTTCGATTTCCGATCTTCCGTTTAATTAAGTCATTATTTAGTACACATTTAAAATGACTTAATGGGTGTCTTAATACATTTAGAAATCATTTTAGCACCCAACTTTAGTGATCAGAATATTTCTAGAAATTACCGTATCGGGTTACGGTAACTAAATCGGGTACGACCAAAAGCCTCGTCTAACACCGGTATCGGGTAGAATTCCACCGTGTCCAAAACTTAAACACTATATAAACATGTTTAAGACTTCATTTGAAGCCTTTGGCCAATTTCTCACTAAACTCTTACAACCTCTCTCCTCAAGCTAGAATTAATATCCAAATCTCAAGTTTAAGGCTTCAAATCTTTAAGGTAACCTCCCTAACATGTTATTCAACACCTTTAGCCTTCAAATTGATGAATTAATTGACTTTTGGGACCAAGAACTTGAGTTTACGGCCAAGGAGCATGCTTGGGCCGTAAACTCCATTAAATGGGGTTTTAAGCCCTTAAACTCCTTCCTAAACTCAATTGGACTTTAGATATGGCTTTGGGACTTCAAGATATGGACTTAGAACATTTGAAACTTTGATTTTGAGCCATTTAAAGGAGTTTATGGCCAAGGCATAAGCTTAGGCCGTAAACTCATGTAAAAGGGGTTTTTCATGCCCTAAAACCCTTCCAAATCACTTCTATGGCTTAGATATGAGTTATAGGACCTTGGTTTAAGCATTTGGACACTTGAAACATAAATTTTAGGAGACTTATGTGAGTTTACGGCCAAGGTATGTGCTTGGGCCGTAAACTCCCAGAAATTTGACATAAATCCAATTCTAAGGTGTTAGAAAGCCATCCAACACCACCAAAAGCCTTGGAATAAATCAAGGGACCAACCAAAAATACTTTAAGGGCCTAAAACACATCATTTGTGGGATTTATAAGAGTTTACGGCCAAGGCTTATTCTTGGTCCGTAAACTCCAAGATTTTTGGTGTTAGAATGCAAACTAAACACCCCTAAAGCCTTTAGATGAATTTTAGAAGTCCTTCTATGCAAGTTTTAGACCTTGAAACACTTTGTATGACCGTATATAAGAGTTTACGGCCATGACGAGGGTCTCATGGGCCGTAAACTCCATAACACCTCTCAAATGTCCCATAAAACTCATGTAAAGTCTTGGAATAATCCTATTAATCACATGTGATTTGTTTTAACAACATTTAACACCATTTTCATGAAGATTAAGGAGTTTACGGCCAGGAGCCTATATTAGGCTGTAAACTCCCATAAAAATAATCATTTTGATGATTTAAATTCATTCCAAGTGTTCCAAGGCAATTTAGATAATCCATTCTAGCAACCCCTATGTCCATTTGAGCCCTTAAACCATCAAAACCACACCCACATGAGTTTACGGCCGTAAACTCATGTATGTGTGTGTTTTATGGTTGTAAACTCTTTAAAATGTTTACTCTTGGGGAGTAAACTCATGTCCCAAGTCCCTAGTGCCCTTACAAGTCCGAAGATGTCACTCGGGTCACTCTGAACGCTCGTTTTGAGGTGCTTAACCTCTTTGGAGTGTAATGTCCCATACGATTAGTGAATGTATCTCTAATTGTATATATATGCACATTATATCATTTTACATAGGATCATCGCGAGTAATCAAACCCCGAACCAACGTCTAGCATTCAAAACCGACACGTTTCCGAGTCCGGTGAGTTCATACCCCTACCCTTTTTCACTGTTTTCCACTGTTTTCAGGGGGGGAACACAAGCAAAGTACAAGGGAATTCTTGTACTCAAAACATGTTTTCAAATGTGTGTTTCATATTCTTATGCTTTTATAACTGATATTACAACTGATATCAGATTGAACATACAGATCACGTAACATATATTTGTGAAATAAGTCTTTAAACTAGTATGTTTTACATGTATTTCACAAATGGTTTTTCACATTTTATCAGTTAAAAGCACAACATTAAAACATTTGAACATAATACCTGTACACTGTTTTGTCCTCGGTAACACTCCCCACACATATACGAGTGGAGGACTATCATATTATTACTAGTAAATTTGTTATTCCTGTATGATTGGAGACACGTCCTCGGAGAACACTCCACCCAGATTACGCGAGTGGAGGACTACACCCATAACCAGAATCTCTGGTATTTAGAGAGCGTGACTTGAGTGTATAGATCTATACAGGGCTGACTACCCACACCTGGCTGCTAGTTACAGCCGAACCGAAATGGTTCAAGGGTGACGAAAGTCATAAGTATGTGGACGACTTATTGCCACATGTGGACTACTTATTGCCACAGGTTTCAGTCTATTGTAATAATGGATTACTTTATACATCGTTTACATCTTTGACATCTTTTACATCTTTTACTTACTGTAACCAACATTCAGGAAGGTACGGGACTTTCCTGGGGAAAACATAGAACCTAATCACGATTACATCTTTTACATCTTTCACATCATTTACATTAGATACATACATGCAGGAAAGCATGGGGCTTTCCTGGGTAACATTTACATAACTAGAAAGAGTAACAAACTGGATAACATTACATCTTTTACAATTTGTAACATACAATAAGGAAAGTATGGGACTTTCCTGGTAACACATGATAAGTAAACAGAACAGTTCAACCAGTCAGATAACCAACTATACATTTTTACATGAATAAACATATTTTTAGTGTACAAACTTACTATACTTTACATTTGTGAAACAATAACCAACGTTAAGAAAATACGGGATTTTCTTGGTGAACATAACATTTCAGATACAGAAAGGAAACCGATACATTTTCATAAAACAAAACCGCTTATGAACTCACCAGCTTTATGCTGATTTTCAAACCACTTGTGTTCTCAGGTCAGCGTTAGAACAGGTACCCGAAGATCCTTTTGCTCGAAGACGGTGTACATGAAGATCCGTTCCTTTTGTTTATATATATATAATGTATCACAACTGTACAAACTTTACTTTTGAAACAACTGTAAAACTTTTATTATGTAATGTAATGGTTGTTTTACTTTACTTACTATGTGCATTGGATTTGATACTCAACGTGGAGTCAACCCCGAAAATGATTCCGCCTTCGGTTTTCGGGGTGTGACATTATATCTCTCTATCCCTCTATCTTTGTTAGTCATATGTTGTCCCTCTGCATGATTGGAAGACATCCGACATGGGATACAACATATGCATCTCTACATCCAACTTCTCTCTCAAATAATTGAACACTCACCTAAAGTAAAGAGCTCTTTGGAATTCCTTGTTTTCTAGGGTATGTCGTGAATTGGGGAACACATTTTAGTGAACTTAAAATTGAATTAACTAAAGGTTGTATGTAGATCTCGCTGCTAAATTTAAGTGGACAACAATATCCTTGGTTTGTCGTTAGTTAAAATGGCCTATTTAGGAATATAATCACAATGTCTTGTTACTTAGAATGTGTCCAGCTTGTCAATATCCTTTGTGTTTAAGTGGATCATAATATTGGTGATTGACCAATGCTAAACATGCAGGTGTGTGCTGATAAACGTTATTGAATTGCTTGACAACTTTGATCCCAAAAGTTTATGTTTTGTACATTTTTGTATCTTATTTTTGTTTCTGTTAAAGTTGTTCATATTTTTTCTCTATGTACAAATTTATGGGGAGAATTAAAAAAAACAACAAAAATTAGAAAAATACAAAAAAAAAATCAAAAAATATGTTTATTTTTGTTTTTAATACAAAAAATCCAAAAATATTTATTTTTACTTTTGAGTGTATTTTTAGTTTTATTTTTATTTCTTAGTTATTTCTATCGCGTCCTAAGTTTATTTTTACTTTTATTATTTATCTCAAAGTTTTTTTTGTCTTAAAAAGCAAATTCAAAAGAAGAAGAGAGTCAAGGAGATTGTATCGAAGTGTTTTGAGCAAGGAGAAGATACGTGGAAAGGAATTGACGGTCATTACACTTCACACTACTTCCATGAGAAATTGAAGATGTCATGGCTCCAGGCTCACACAGATACTGCAATTACTCTCATTCTAAGCCAAGGTGGGTCCTTGAATAACTGTGTTGAGAAAGGTCTTTATGATTCTGTGATCCACAAGGACTTTTAGTCATGATTACTTTTCAAGGTGCAACGGTGATCGTTAAAGAATACTCTTCGAAGGAACAAAAAGTGAAGATTAATTTTCAACATTCAATTTTTCAATTCCAGAAGCAAGATGAAACTATGCTTGAAGTTATGTGACAGACTGCCTTGAAACCTCCTCAATCAATTTGCTGCTATCTATGAAGTTTCTGAAGTCATCCAGAAGAATCGGTCTCTCTGTTATTATCTCTGAAGATTCTCAAAGCTGAAAGTGCTAATTTTCATGAATCTTTACAAGAAGCCTCTACACCAAACGTGCGTTCAAGGTCAAATTCTTAGTAGGAAGTCCAACTACTCAAGGTGAAGTCATTCATGCAGAAATTCATATGTTCATCTTGAAGTTGTGAAGAAATCGAAGATTAGAGCTGAAAGCCAAACACCAAGGAAGACTAAAAAGACTAAAGCTAAAGTCAAGCACAAATTGAAGATTGAAAAGAAAAGAAAGCAATAAACCAAGGGGGGAGATTGTTAGGACTAAATTATGGTTTATTCTACGTGAAAAGAAAGCTATAAACCAATGGGAGATTGTTAGGTCATAATTGTGGTTTATACTTTGCTTTTCATAAGCGATTAGAGTTCTTGGTCTAGGACCGAAAACACCATGTGTTGGTGTTGTTTGGACCAAAATCACATGTGATTTTGGTTAGGCTTTATATTGTTTTGTTTGGGTTTTGGTTTTGGGCTTTGTTATTAGGTCTAGGTATAAATAGTGTCATTTAAGCCTTGTAGAGTGTGTTGGACATTCTTGGGGGCTAGCATATGCAGAGAACACGTTTTGGAGAAAACCAGAGAGAAAACGAATTGTAATCAAGAATCTTATATACCCGACTATTCAATAATAGTGTGCATGAAGATTAACATTTTGCGTTCTTATTCTATATTTCATCTTTATTCATTCACTTAATTGGGATTCCGCACCATCAAGTGAATCCGACTGATACATCAAAGCGTTTTTGGGGACTTACATAAACCGTTATCAGTTTAAAGCTACAATTGTTGAACAGTTTGGACTAAATACTTAAATTGTTAATATAAATATAACATTATTGTGTCAACTTAAATATAAATTTCAGATCCTGTTAAAAAACCAAAGAATATTTTGTAAATAGTTAAAAATGATAAATTGTAGTGATAAATGCAAAAACTAAATTGTAATCTCCATTTATCTAAAATATTTTCTAAAGATATTTTTATAATCGTTAAAAATTTTCAAATAAGCAACTTAAAATAATTTACAATAACAATAGTTAAAAATAACTCTATATAAATGATTATATTGTTATCTTTAAAATCAAAAAACAATGTTTGATGTATTAAATAATTATAATGTTAGAAATAAAAACATTAAGCAAATAAGTTTTAAAAAATTAATTAAAAATAACAACAACTATAAATAAAATTAAGTCATATATTATATTTAATTTTATTCATGTGTAACTCGCGTGTAGAAGTCATTCAAACGATTGAGATTATGAAGTTATAATAGATGTATATATTATCGTATAATTCAAAACAATCAATATATTATATCAATTTAGTATACAAATTATTATATCAAATTTAATAACAACGTTATTGTTATTTAAAAAAAATATATATTTGTAAAGACTTCAACTATATAGGTGTTTCTATGCAATGCACGGGCATTCGCCTAGTCATACCATACTATATTATAAATGAAACATTTTTCCTTTCACCACATTCATTTGAAACTCCTATGACTTTTCAATTTCTTACTAATAATAATTATAAGTTGGTTAATAAGGTTAAATAAATATCAAAACTAAAGTATAACCACATATAAACTGAATTTCAATATTAAAATAATATATTTACTTTTACTTATCAAGTGATTTTTTTTTTACTTTTTACATATTATACTTAATTTATTATTTTTAATATATTGTTGCATGTCAACCATTATCATTTTAAAGATATTATTTTGGAACAATTTGTATAAAATGTGTAAATTATTAATTTGAATATAACATTACAGGTCAACTTAAATATAAATTTTAGTTTAACTTAAACAACCCAAAAAATATTTTATAAATAGTTAAAAGTGATTAATTGTAGTGTTTTTCTAATTGTAGTGTTTTTCTAATTATGATTATAAGTTAATTAATAAGGTTAAATAAATATCAAACCTAAAGTGTAATCATAAGTATACTAAATTTTAATTTTAAAATAATATTTTTACTTCTACTTATAAAGTTATGTCTTTAACTTTTAACATATTATACTTAATTTATAAGATTTAATATTTTGTTGTATGTAAATCATTATCAGTTCAAAGCTATAACTTTTGAATAGTTTGGACAAAATACTTAAATTCTTATTTTAAATATAACATTACAATATCAATTTAAATATAAATTTCAGTTCCACTTAAAAAACAAAATAATATTTTGTAAATAGTTAAAAATGATAAATGCAAAAACTAAATTGTAATATCAATTTAACTAAAATATTTCCTAAAGTTATTTTTATAATCGTTAAAAGTTTTCAAATAAGTAGTTTAAAATAGATTACAATAATAATAGTTAAAAATAACTCTATATAAATGATTATATTGTTACCTTTAAAATAAAAAACAATGTTTGATATCTTAAATAATTATAATGATAA
>NC_136423.1:76417500-76420000 GCF_052625555.1 Lactuca saligna
TATCTATCTATCTATCTATCTATCTATCTATCTATCTATCTATCTATCTATCTATCTATCTATCTATCTATCTATCTATCTATCTATCTATCTATCTATCTATCTATCTATCTATCTATCTATCTATCTATCTATCTCTATCTATCTATCTATCTATCTATCTATCTATCTATCTATCTATCTATCTATCTATCTATCTATCTATCTATCTATCTATCTATCTATCTATCTATCTATCTATCTATCTATCTATCTATCTATCTATCTATCTATCTATCTATCTATCTATCTATCTATCTATCTATCTATCTATCTATCTATCTATCTATCTATCTATCTATCTATCTATCTATCTATCTATCTATCTATCTATCTATCTATCTATCTATCTATCTATCTATCTATCTATCTATCTATCTATCTATCTATCTATCTATCTATCTATCTATCTATCTATCTATCTATCTATCTATCTATCTATCTATCTATCTATCTATCTATCTATCTATCTATCTATCTATCTATCTATCTATCTATCTATCTATCTATCTATCTATCTATCTATCTATCTATCTATCTATCTATCTATCTATCTATCTATCTATCTATCTATCTATCTATCTATCTATCTATCTATCTATCTATCTATCTATCTATCTATCTATCTATCTATCTATCTATCTATCTATCTATCTATCTATCTATCTATCTATCTATCTATCTATCTATCTATCTATCTATCTATCTATCTATCTATCTATCTATCTATCTATCTATCTATCTATCTATCTATCTATCTATCTATCTATCTATATCTATCTATCTATCTATCTATCTATCTATCTATCTATCTATCTATCTATCTATCTATCTATCTATCTATCTATCTATCTATCTATCTATCTATCTATCTATCTATCTATCTATCTATCTATCTATCTATCTATCTATCTATCTATCTATCTATCTATCTATCTATCTATCTATCTATCTATCTATCTATCTATCTATCTATCTATCTATCTATCTATCTATCTATCTATCTATCTATCTATCTATCTATCTATCTATCTATCTATCTATCTATCTATCTATCTATCTATCTATCTATCTATCTATCTATCTATCTATCTATCTATCTATCTATCTATCTATCTATCTATCTATCTATCTATCTATCTATCTATCTATCTATCTATCTATCTATCTATCTATCTATCTATCTATCTATCTATCTATCTATCTATCTATCTATCTATCTATCTATCTATCTATCTATCTATCTATCTATCTATCTATCTATCTATCTATCTATCTATCTATCTATCTATCTATCTATCTATCTATCTATCTATCTATCTATCTATCTATCTATCTATCTATCTATCTATCTATCTATCTATCTATCTATCTATCTTCTATCTATCTATCTATCTATCTATCTATCTATCTATCTATCTATCTATCTATCTATCTATCTATCTATCTATCTATCTATCTATCTATCTATCTATCTATCTATCTATCTATCTATCTATCTATCTATCTATCTATCTATCTATCTATCTATCTATCTATCTATCTATCTATCTATCTATCTATCTATCTATCTATCTATCTATCTATCTATCTATCTATCTATCTATCTATCTATCTATATCTATCTATCTATCTATCTATCTATCTATCTATCTATCTATCTATCTATCTATCTATCTATCTATCTATCTATCTATCTATCTATCTATCTATCTATCTATCTATCTATCTATCTATCTATCTATCTATCTATCTATCTATCTATCTATCTATCTATCTATCTATCTATCTATCTATCTATCTATCTATCTATCTATCTATCTATCTATCTATCTATCTATCTATCTATCTATCTATCTATCTATCTATCTATCTATCTATCTATCTATCTATCTATCTATCTATCTATCTATCTATCTATCTATCTATCTATCTATCTATCTATCTATCTATCTATCTATCTATCTATCTATCTATCTATCTATCTATCTATCTATCTATCTATCTATCTATCTATCTATCTATCTATCTATCTATCTATCTATCTATCTATCTATCTATCTATCTATCTATCTATCTATCTATCTATCTATCTATCTATCTATCTATCTATCTATCTATCTATCTATCTATCTATCTATCTATCTATCTATCTATCTATCTATCTATCTATCTATCTATCTATCTATCTATCTATCTATCTATCTATCTATCTATCTATCTATCTATCTATCTATCTATCTATCTATCTATCTATCTATCTATCTATCTATCTATCTATCTATCTATCTATCTATCTATCTATCTATCTATCTATCTATCTATCTATCTATCTATCTATCTATCTATCTATCTATCTATCTATCTATCTATCTATCTATCTATCTATCTATCTATCTATCTATCTATCTATCTATCTATCTATCTATCTATCTATCTATCTATCTATCTATCTATCTAT
>NC_136423.1:76425000-76427500 GCF_052625555.1 Lactuca saligna
CTATCTATCTATCTATCTATCTATCTATCTATCTATCTATCTATCTATCTATCTATCTATCTATCTATCTATCTATCTATCTATCTATCTATCTATCTATCTATCTATCTATCTATCTATCTATCTATCTATCTATCTATCTATCTATCTATCTATCTATCTATCTATCTATCTATCTATCTATCTATCTATCTATCTATCTATCTATCTATCTATCTATCTATCTATCTATCTATCTATCTATCTATCTATCTATCTATCTATCTATCTATCTATCTATCTATCTATCTATCTATCTATCTATCTATCTATCTATCTATCTATCTATCTATCTATCTATCTATCTATCTATCTATCTATCTATCTATCTATCTATCTATCTATCTATCTATCTATCTATCTATCTATCTATCTATCTATCTATCTATCTATCTATCTATCTATCTATCTATCTATCTATCTATCTATCTATCTATCTATCTATCTATCTATCTATCTATCTATCTATCTATCTATCTATCTATCTATCTATCTATCTATCTATCTATCTATCTATCTATCTATCTATCTATCTATCTATCTATCTATCTATCTATCTATCTATCTATCTATCTATCTATCTATCTATCTATCTATCTATCTATCTATCTATCTATCTATCTATCTATCTATCTATCTATCTATCTATCTATCTATCTATCTATCTATCTATCTATCTATCTATCTATCTATCTATCTATCTATCTATCTATCTCTATCCAGCTATCTATCTATCTATCTATCTATCTATCTATCTATCTATCTATCTATCTATCTATCTATCTATCTATCTATCTATCTATCTATCTATCTATCTATCTATCTATCTATCTATCTATCTATCTATCTATCTATCCAGCTATCTATCCAGCTATCTATCTATCCAGCTATCTATCTATCTATCCAGCTATCTATCTATCTATCTATCTATCTATCTATCTATCTATATATCTATCTATCCAGCTATCTATCTATCTATCTATCTATCTATCTATCCAGCTATCTATCTATCTATCTATCTATCTATCTATCTATCTATCTATCTATCTATCTATCTATCTATCTATCTATCTATCTATCTATCTATCTATCTATCTATCTATCTATCTATCTACTATCTATCTATCTATCTATCTATCTATCTATCTATCTATCTATCTATCTATCTATCTATCTATCTATCTATCTATCTATCTATCTATCTATCTATCTATCTATCTATCTATCCATCTATCTATCTATCCAGCTATCTATCTATCCAGCTATCTATCTATCCAGCTATCTATCTATCTATCTATCTATCTATCTATCTATCTATCTATCTATCTATCTATCTATCTATCTATCTATCTATCTATCTATCTATCTATCTATCTATCTATCTATCTATCTATCTATCTATCTATCTATCTATCTATCTATCTATCTATCTATCTATCTATCTATCTACTATCTATCTATCTATCTATCTATCTATCTATCTATCTATCTATCTATCTATCTATCTATCTATCTATCTATCTATCTATCTATCTATCTATCTATCTATCTATCTATCTATCTATCTATCTATCTATCTATCTATCTATCTATCTATCTATCTATCTATCTATCTATCTATCTATCTATCTATCTATCTATCTATCTATCTATCTATCTATCTATCTATCTATCTATCTATCTATCTATCTATCTATCTATCTATCTATCTATCTATCTATCTATCTATCTATCTATCTATCTATCTATCTATCTATCTATCTATCTATCTATCTATCTATCTATCTATCTATCTATCTATCTATCTATCTATCTATCTATCTATCTATCTATCTATCTATCTATCTATCTATCTATCTATCTATCTATCTATCTATCTATCTATCTATCTATCTATCTATCTATCTATCTATCTATCTATCTATCTATCTATCTATCTATCTATCTATCTATCTATCTATCATCTATCTATCTATCTATCTATCTATCTATCTATCTATCTATCTATCTATCTATCTATCTATCTATCTATCTATCTATCTATCTATCTATCTATCTATCTATCTATCTATCTATCTATCTATCTATCTATCTATCTATCTATCTATCTATCTATCTATCTATCTATCTATCTATCTTATCTATCTATCTATCTATCTATCTATCTATCTATCTATCTATCTATCTATCTATCTATCTATCTATCTATCTATCTATCTATCTATCTATCTATCTATCTATCTATCTATCTATCTATCTATCTATCTATCTATCTATCTATCTATCTATCTATCTATCTATCTATCTATCTATCTATCTATCTATCTATCTATCTATCTATCTATCTATCTATCTATCTATCTATCTATCTATCTATCTATCTATCTATCTATCTATCTATCTATCTATCTATCTATCTATCTATCTATCTATCTATCTATCTATCTATCTATCTATCTAT
>NC_136423.1:76432500-76460097 GCF_052625555.1 Lactuca saligna
TCTATCTATCTATCTATCTATCTATCTATCTATCTATCTATCTATCTATCTATCTATCTATCTATCTATCTATCTATCTATCTATCTATCTATCTATCTATCTATCTATCTATCTATCTATCTATCTATCTATCTATCTATCTATCTATCTATCTATCTATCTATCTATCTATCTATCTATCTATCTATCTATCTATCTATCTATCTATCTATCTATCTATCTATCTATCTATCTATCTATCTATCTATCTATCTATCTATCTATCTATCTATCTATCTATCTATCTATCTATCTATCTATCTATCTATCTATCTATCTATCTATCTATCTATCTATCTATCTATCTATCTATCTATCTATCTATCTATCTATCTATCTATCTATCTATCTATCTATCTATCTATCTATCTATCTATCTATCTATCTATCTATCTATCTATCTATCTATCTATCTATCTATCTATCTATCTATCTATCTATCTATCTATCTATCTATCTATCTATCTATCTATCTATCTATCTATCTATCTATCTATCTATCTATCTATCTATCTATCTATCTATCTATCTATCTATCTATCTATCTATCTATCTATCTATCTATCTATCTATCTATCTATCTATCTATCTATCTATCTATCTATCTATCTATCTATCTATCTATCTATCTATCTATCTATCTATCTATCTATCTATCTATCTATCTATCTATCTATCTATCTATCTATCTATCTATCTATCTATCTATCTATCTATCTATCTATCTATCTATCTATCTATCTATCTATCTATCTATCTATCTATCTATCTATCTATCTATCTATCTATCTATCTATCTATCTATCTATCTATCTATCTATCTATCTATCTATCTATCTATCTATCTATCTATCTATCTATCTATCTATCTATCTATCTATCTATCTATCTATCTATCTATCTATCTATCTATCTATCTATCTATCTATCTATCTATCTATCTATCTATCTATCTATCTATCTATCTATCTATCTATCTATCTATCTATCTATCTATCTATCTATCTATCTATCTATCTATCTATCTATCTATCTATCTATCTATCTATCTATCTATCTATCTATCTATCTATCTATCTATCTATCTATCTATCTATCTATCTATCTATCTATCTATCTATCTATCTATCTATCTATCTATCTATCTATCTATCTATCTATCTATCTATCTATCTATCTATCTATCTATCTATCTATCTATCTATCTATCTATCTATCTATCTATCTATCTATCTATCTATCTATCTATCTATCTATCTATCTATCTATCTATCTATCTATCTATCTATCTATCTATCTATCTATCTATCTATCTATCTATCTATCTATCTATCTATCTATCTATCTATCTATCTATCTATCTATCTATCTATCTATCTATCTATCTATCTATCTATCTATCTATCTATCTATCTATCTATCTATCTATCTATCTATCTATCTATCTATCTATCTATCTATCTATCTATCTATCTATCTATCTATCTATCTATCTATCTATCTATCTATCTATCTATCTATCTATCTATCTATCTATCTATCTATCTATCTATCTATCTATCTATCTATCTATCTATCTATCTATCTATCTATCTATCTATCTATCTATCTATCTATCTATCTATCTATCTATCTATCTATCTATCTATCTATCTATCTATCTATCTATCTATCTATCTATCTATCTATCTATCTATCTATCTATCTATCTATCTATCTATCTATCTATCTATCTATCTATCTATCTATCTATCTATCTATCTATCTATCTATCTATCTATCTATCTATCTATCTATCTATCTATCTATCTATCTATCTATCTATCTATCTATCTATCTATCTATCTATCTATCTATCTATCTATCTATCTATCTATCTATCTATCTATCTATCTATCTATCTATCTATCTATCTATCTATCTATCTATCTATCTATCTATCTATCTATCTATCTATCTATCTATCTATCTATCTATCTATCTATCTATCTATCTATCTATCTATCTATCTATCTATCTATCTATCTATCTATCTATCTATCTATCTATCTATCTATCTATCTATCTATCTATCTATCTATCTATCTATCTATCTATCTATCTATCTATCTATCTATCTATCTATCTATCTATCTATCTATCTATCTATCTATCTATCTATCTATCTATCTATCTATCTATCTATCTATCTATCTATCTATCTATCTATCTATCTATCTATCTATCTATCTATCTATCTATCTATCTATCTATCTATCTATCTATCTATCTATCTATCTATCTATCTATCTATCTATCTATCTATCTATCTATCTATCTATCTATCTATCTATCTATCTATCTATCTATCTATCTATCTATCTATCTATCTATCTATCTATCTATCTATCTATCTATCTATCTATCTATCTATCTATCTATCTATCTATCTATCTATCTATCTATCTATCTATCTATCTATCTATCTATCTATCTATCTATCTATCTATCTATCTATCTATCTATCTATCTATCTATCTATCTATCTATCTATCTATCTATCTATCTATCTATCTATCTATCTATCTATCTATCTATCTATCTATCTATCTATCTATCTATCTATCTATCTATCTATCTATCTATCTATCTATCTATCTATCTATCTATCTATCTATCTATCTATCTATCTATCTATCTATCTATCTATCTATCTATCTATCTATCTATCTATCTATCTATCTATCTATCTATCTATCTATCTATCTATCTATCTATCTATCTATCTATCTATCTATCTATCTATCTATCTATCTATCTATCTATCTATCTATCTATCTATCTATCTATCTATCTATCTATCTATCTATCTATCTATCTATCTATCTATCTATCTATCTATCTATCTATCTATCTATCTATCTATCTATCTATCTATCTATCTATCTATCTATCTATCTATCTATCTATCTATCTATCTATCTATCTATCTATCTATCTATCTATCTATCTATCTATCTATCTATCTATCTATCTATCTATCTATCTATCTATCTATCTATCTATCTATCTATCTATCTATCTATCTATCTATCTATCTATCTATCTATCTATCTATCTATCTATCTATCTATCTATCTATCTATCTATCTATCTATCTATCTATCTATCTATCTATCTATCTATCTATCTATCTATCTATCTATCTATCTATCTATCTATCTATCTATCTATCTATCTATCTATCTATCTATCTATCTATCTATCTATCTATCTATCTATCTATCTATCTATCTATCTATCTATCTATCTATCTATCTATCTATCTATCTATCTATCTATCTATCTATCTATCTATCTATCTATCTATCTATCTATCTATCTATCTATCTATCTATCTATCTATCTATCTATCTATCTATCTATCTATCTATCTATCTATCTATCTATCTATCTATCTATCTATCTATCTATCTATCTATCTATCTATCTATCTATCTATCTATCTATCTATCTATCTATCTATCTATCTATCTATCTATCTATCTATCTATCTATCTATCTATCTATCTATCTATCTATCTATCTATCTATCTATCTATCTATCTATCTATCTATCTATCTATCTATCTATCTATCTATCTATCTATCTATCTATCTATCTATCTATCTATCTATCTATCTATCTATCTATCTATCTATCTATCTATCTATCTATCTATCTATCTATCTATCTATCTATCTATCTATCTATCTATCTATCTATCTATCTATCTATCTATCTATCTATCTATCTATCTATCTATCTATCTATCTATCTATCTATCTATCTATCTATCTATCTATCTATCTATCTATCTATCTATCTATCTATCTATCTATCTATCTATCTATCTATCTATCTATCTATCTATCTATCTATCTATCTATCTATCTATCTATCTTATCTATCTATCTATCTATCTATCTATCTATCTATCTATCTATCTATCTATCTATCTATCTATCTATCTATCTATCTATCTATCTATCTATCTATCTATCTATCTATCTATCTATCTATCTATCTATCTATCTATCTATCTATCTATCTATCTATCTATCTATCTATCTATCTATCTATCTATCTATCTATCTATCTATCTACTATCTACCTATCTACCTATCTACTATCTATCTATCTATCTATCTATCTATCTATCTATCTATCTATCTATCTATCTATCTATCTATCTATCTATCTATCTATCTATCTATCTATCTATCTATCTATCTATCTATCTATCTTATCTATCTATCTATCTATCTATCTATCTATCTATCTATCTATCTATCTATCTATCTATCTATCTATCTATCTATCTATCTATCTATCTATCTATCTATCTATCTATCTATCTATCTATCTATCTATCTATCTATCTATCTATCTATCTATCTATCTATCTATCTATCTATCTATCTATCTATCTATCTATCTAGCTATCTATCTATCCAGCTATCTATCTATCCAGCTATCTATCTATCCAGCTATCTATCTATCCAGCTATCTATCTATCCAGCTATCTATCTATCCAGCTATCTATCTATCCAGCTATCTATCTATCTATCTATCTATCTATCTATCTATCTATCTATCTATCTATCTATCTATCTATCTATCTATCTATCTATCTATCTATCTATCTATCTATCTATCTATCTCTTTCTCGTTATTTTCTATGGTTGACGTCGAGTATAATGATTGTGGTTGTCGGTGGCCAAGAGTCGTTGTTTTTGCTTGTTTCGACGACAACGACCTCCTAGGCGGTGGTTGGAAGCCTTGATCTCGTGTCGTCTATGTGTTTGAGTTGCTTCTATGAGTCGAACGCGTGGGCATGTGTATTTTTATGGCTAGAAACCTACCGCCACCACCTCATGGTGGTGGCTGCCACCGTTTTCTCCCACCCATGGTCGCCTGCCACCGCGTGGGTAGCTGAATGTGTCATTTGGAGTGTGTGTGCACATTTCCTTTATGATGGGTCATTGATTTGGTGATTTGGTCAGAGAAAAGTTAAGAAAAATCACCACCACCACCGTGAGGTGGTGGCTGCCGCCATGAGCCGCTGTCGACCACCACCGCCCGAGGTGGCAGTGGGTGGTGCTTGATATAGTGAATCCCTAATTGGCCCAATAGCTTAATCTTGGGCTTAGTGAGCTTTTGATTGGGTTGAAACCCCTAATTAGGGTTTAGAAAGCCCTAATTTTGGAAAACGTTAATTTTGGATTGTCGGGACCCGCATTTGGACCAGTGGACTGAAGTTATGACTTATGTCGATTCCATTGTATGTTGCCCTAGAGGAGTAATGGACTTAATGGTTTAAGTGAGAACACTTAACCCTAATGTTCATTTCATGTGAAAACCCTAATTGGGTTGAGTTTGAGTTGGACCTTTTTTGTTGGGCCTAGATGTTTGGAGTATTGATGGACCATCCAAAAACAAGTATATGGCCTATAATTTTTGAATTGGGCTTTAGGATAAGGCCCATTGGATAGGCTTGGACCCAATTGGGAAAATTGGGCCATAATTGGGCCTTAATGATGATGAGATTTTGGACTAGTGGACTGCCAAGTGTTTAGGCCAGAATAAATGGTTGGGCCCTAAGTTAAGACCATGTAGAGGTTTAGATCCAATTTGGAAGATTGGGCCATAGTTGGGCCTTGACTAATTATTTGACTTTGGGCCTTAAGAATATGCGTTTGGGCCTTAATCTTGGACCAAGCTAGGTTAGGGGTAAAATGATCTTTTTGCCCCAATTGGGGATTTTAGAGTTATGCATAGGAAGCCCAAATGGTTGATTGGGTTTTTTTTTTTTTTTTTTTTTTGATGTTGATAGCTTGGGGATATGTCATCCAGCAGCTCGAGATTTATTCGCTGAACTTCAGTAGTGCGAGGTGAGTTTTCCTTCAGTATGAACGGGTTTAAGGCACCAAGGCCGGCCCATATATGTGATGTGTTAGTAGTAGAGTGTAGCATCCCAAAAATCATGGCCAAAAATTTCATTTTAAATTTAATTGAAACCACTTAGTAACTTTTCTCAAACATTGAAAAGCATTCTACATAAAACAATTATTATAGTATTAATCCCAAAGATCATATAGTGCGGAAAATATAGTGTGATGTGATGCGATCACCCCGAGCTCCTTCATTTGAAAACATAAGTACCTGAAACAAAAGCTGAAAGTCGTAAGCACGAATCATAGTGAGTTCCCCAGATACCACATACCATACAAATCAACTGATCTATAGATGCCATACATAACCATGAGCCATAGATATATCATAAACAAATAAAATGCTATGTGCCAAAACATAGTCTTGCCACTATGCCACGGGCCGCCACAGGTCTTTCTTGCCAAGCTGGGGGGCACCCCCTGGGTCTTACAGACAAGTGTCAAGAACCGACCCCTGCTGTTCCATGAAAGTATCACAAAGACAACTAGCATATATACTACTCTACTTAGCTAATGTTCATACATTGTGCCATGAGCCAACTCCTGGTATTTTATACATACTGCCTAGGGTTAACCACCGGGTCTTCCTATCGTACATAAGCTAAATGGACCGGAATTGGTGCCTTCGACCCAGACAAATAGTAAGGAGACTCGCCTCGAATGCTAAAGCTCGCTTCCCAAAATCCCTAGCTGATGCCCTGACGGTTTCCCAAACTAGCAATTACCAACACGATATCCAATTAGCAACTAAGTTCTAAACCATAATCCATACATGGGGGTTAAATAACCGTTTTACCCCTGGCCCAACAAGCTACATAACTAAGGCCCAAGTCTAAAACCAATCAAGCCCAAAACTCTAAAATCCATAAAGGCCCGCTAATTGCCCAATTTGCTAAATTGGGCCCACTCCCTCTAATGGGCCTTACCTTAAACCCAACATATTTTTGTCCCAAATTATCTAACTTTTGATGGCCCATTCAGGCCCAGTAGCTGATAAGTCCAAAGATTGGCCCAAACCGATTCCCAATAACGCAAGCCCACTCTGACTGAGTACATGGGGCTTAGTCATCTGTACGCAGGGCGTACGGGTTGTTTGACTTGTACGTTGCGCATATAAGTTTGTACGCCCATCGCAATCTCCTGTTAAGCCATTTTTCCTTTAAGCACTTAATATTCCTTTATAGAATCTCCATGACAGTGGTTGGGGCCGTATCTCCTAGTTGCATGTTATGTGTATCGTATGTGGTAGTTTGGGGAGACTCACTAAGCTTCGTGCTTAAAGTTTTCAGTTTTGCTTTTAGGTACTTTGGTGTTCAAAAGAGGAGCTCGGGATGATTGTAGTGCACACACCATTTGTTATAGCCTGTGATGTTTTTACTCTTATATAATTCATAGATGTTTATAATATTTCAAGATACACTACTTATGGTTTTATATGATGCTTAATATTATGGTTTTCTTAATGATTTAAAATGAAAATTTTGGACTATATTTTTGGGATATTTCATAGAACCTATGCAATTGAGGAGTCATCGTGGCGACCATGATGCAAGCAACTTTTGTTGCATCAATGTAGTGTTTTATGTAGGAGGCTAGTTGTTCAGGAGTAGCAGTAGCTTCATCGACTTTAACGAGTTTCTCTTCAAGGACATATTCTTTGCCCTCGAAGTGAAGAGCCTTTATGATTTTGCGCATTCAATCATTATATTTGGAGCCATCAAAAGTAACTTTGGAGACGATGGAGAGTAGGGAGAAACCCGAGATGTAGGTAGAAGATGATGGTGCAAAAGCATCAATAGGAGTAGACATCTATAAAGAAAAAGAATAATAGTTTTAGTTAGATGACAATTATCCTTAATATTTAACCCATAATAAATGATTAAGGCTAGGATCCAAAATAACAATACACAACTAAAAAGAGGGATGTCTAAATCTTATTGTAAATTTATGAAGGTAGGTAAAAGCATTTCACAAATTTCGAACTATGAAATTCCTAGATCTTTTGAGATTCATTGAATATATCAATAGCATGTTTAATATCATATTATGCTATTCTATTTGTGATTGGGATACTGACAATCATAAACGAGATGCGAATAACCATACAAATTAGTTTAGCACTCATGATGTCATTTATCATCTCATTTGAATCTATTGGTTAATAATACATGCTCCATTAATCAACGATAACTTTTGAGATGCCCATTATTACTCTTTATAGTCATTATTAATGTGTCGGTTAACCATGTGCGCTCCATTAACTACTATAAAGTATAATATGAAATTTTATGGATTATCATACTTTTCATATTTTCCCTAAGTAACTAAGAGTGGGACTTTATAAAAGATGTTTAGTTACTTTTTATGTCATTATACTTATTAATGAAGTTATGTCCCATCAAATTCGTTCGTCTAACGACCCTCCATCATACAAAAGAGCGGTGGGGAAGAATGGATACCCAAAGGCGGTCATTTTAAAGGTCGCTTCATTAAACTTCTCTTATAGTATGACTTGGTGAATGAGGCGTACTAGCGATTTGACTAAGTTAATCTTATATATATATAGTAATTAACTTTTAATATATTATATATAAGGTGTTTTTTAAAACTTTTGAAAAATACAAGGTTTAAAATAAATTTTTGAAAGTAAGGAATTAATCTAATTTAAAATAAACCAATTATGTTTTTGATCTTTATCTTTTAATTAATCAAATAATTAAATAAGACATAAGGATAATTCACAAATTCAAGATAAGGATACCTAATTAATAAGATAATCACTCAGTTTTATATGCAATTAAAAACATTATCTAAGGTAATTATCCTAATCAATTTATGAATTAATCAAAATTGGTTTTTTAGCAGATCTGAGGGTCCACCACGTCGTGGTAAACAATTACCATGTTGTGGTCGAACGAAAAGGAACATGAATTCGCGGATCACCACGATGTAGTGGAAAATACCACATCATTCTAGAGTGACAGAATGGCCATTATGTTTTCCTCCTTTTGGTTTTGTTTAAGTTCAAGAAATGTACATTTAATTGTTAGACAACCATACACATTAATCCTAGGTAATTTTGAAAACTATAGAAGGAACAACATACATTTTTGATTGTTGTAGTAAACAATCAAGAATCCTTTTTTCAATAACTTGGAAGCTAGCACCACAAGTGTCGTGCATCTGATGGTTCACACCCAACAAACGCAACAAGAAACTTTTTAGAGAGGAGAGAGGTGGTGGTTTTCGGCCTTAGCTCCTAGAAAAGAAGGTGTAGCCGAAAACTGAAGGCTATGGATCATTATATAATGCAACTTGGAAACCCTAGATAACCCTAAATGAATAAAATAATATTTATTCAATTTGGTAATTATCCAGCTTCTTGTTTATCTTCAAGGAATTTTACATATACCCTGGAATACCCTAATTTCATCCACCTCCTTGCGAGGAAGATTTTGGACTCTTTCTTGTTTAAGTGTTGAGCAATTGAACTTTAGCCCCTGTACTTTTAGTTAATACAATTAATCTGAAAATTTATCTAATTAATTTCTTATTAATTATTCACATTACTATTTCTAATTAATACATTATTTTCAAAATAAAATAATAAATTTATTTATTGCTATTTATTAGTCGTATAATAAATCAATAAATCTCTCTCTCTCTCTCTCTCTCTCTCTCTATATATATATATATATATATATATATATATATATATATATATATATATACATATATCTTTCTCTCTCTCTCTATATATAAAATCATTATATTCAATTACTAGGTTTGAGGGTAACCCAAAAGGACTTTGCTAACAATTCAAGATTATACTAATTAAGTTATTAGCTTAGACACCTAATCCAATAGTGTCGTCGATTCAAAAGGTACGCCACCTTGGTCCTTGATGCACCACTCATGTGTGCATTGTTGTGTGTTGAAGTGTTGTTGATGAACAAAGAAGCAAGGATGCGTCATTCAAGGTGAAGATGCACAATTTATAAGGAAGGTGCACCATCATAGGGCATAATGTGCCATCATGGCTCCTGATGCGCCACTCACATGTCAGTTTCACTAGGATGCTCCATCATGTCTTGGTTGGTGCTCATAAGGTTGAAGGTTCTAGAAGCGTTCGCATGGCACTCCGTCATTGGTTGGAAATTAGGACATCCCCTTAATGTACTAGTTATGGATGGGCCTGCCCAATCAGAACTAGGGTTTCCCATGTTTGCCTATAAATAGGCTCTTATCCTTATCACTGTAAAATTTCGTTTCTAGATTTCCGTGAGATCTCAAAGTAAAATATAATTTTGAGTTATTTAATAGTTTCAGAAAGTTATGTACCTTTTGATAGAAATAAATGTATTCCCTTGGTTGACGTTTCAAAAAAACTGGATGAAAGAGCGAACGGGGAACATACTTTAAAACTAAATTGAATAAATAAACATGAACGTGGGTTGATGTGGATAAATACGGAGAACATACTTTAAAACTAAATTGAATAAATAAACATGAATGTGGGTTGATGCGGAGAAAATAAAGGGTATATTATGAAATGAATACGGATACTTGAACCATTAAACATTTTGTTAACTTCGCGTAAAAACAAGTGTATGTATTCGAATTCATTAAGTTCTTATATATTAAATACATTAAATAAAAAAACACCATTTAAACAAACTAGACAATAAGTAGTATTTAGATGAATACTTGTTTGTAATATGATTATGATTTATGATCTTCATAATAGTTTTGTAAGAATAAAAATAAGTCTGTTTCAATAGTGCAAATAAATCGGTTCTTCGATATGAATTGTGCAAATACTATCTTTTTAGCCAAGCATACATTATATTCGTATAACTCATAGCATGTGTAAGATTTTTGGATGTGTTTTCGCAAAACTAGATATAGGTGGAAGTTCAAAGCTGAAACTTTTATTATTAATTTTGTTCTTGTTTAAAATCAAAACTTTTTGTCAAGTACTTCTAGAAAAAAATAGTTTTTTAATTTCAGATTTTTCTTCAAAAAAAATCAAAAAACTAAAAGCATCCAAATGCTCTCAAAAACTTGTTACCGAACCTCCCCTTCATCTACGAGTCTAAAACATGATTTATATTATTACCTTTGAAAATAGAGCAGAAATGAAAAGTAAAGTTAGATAAATTTCAAAATAGTCATGAGATAGATGAAGAAATGAGGCAATAATGAAATTAGTTGGGAATGTAAAGTTTGAAATAAAATCTCTTTTTTAGAACATCAGCAAAATACATAACTAAAAAACGAAGCTACCTAGAAGCTAGCAAAGAATACAAAATTAAGGCAGCATTGGATTATTGGAAGCCTTTTTGTTCCTATAGGTAAACCAACAAAAAGATAAGTCTAAAATACTATAAAAAAAACTAATTTTTGAACTTAGAATGGCAAAAAATAACAATGTTCCTATAGGACCAGATAACCCAAAGTACCGTCAAGCACACTGCCTCAAGGACCAACCATCCGATCCCTACTAGCCTCCAACGAAGTATAAATCCAATTAATAAGTTGAGACTGATCCACAAAATTTGGGATCGTCAAATCCAACCATAAACCGATTCTACTCCAAATTTGACAAGCCAAGTAACAATGAAAGAATAAATGAGCCTCATCCTCTTGAGCATTTTAACAAGAAAAGATTCTAACTCTACACATCCTTCCACCAGAAGCATTCTAAGAGGTAATCTTTGTAGTAAAAGGCACCAAAAAAATATATTAAGTTTTAAAAGCACATAAGAATTCCATCTACTACCAATTCCCCCCCCCCCCCCCCCTGGAGGGGTAGCATCATCAATTTGTCTCGTTGCTGACTTAACCGAGAAACACCGACTCAGATCAAGATCCTAAAACCACTTATCCAGGGTAGCAGACAACACCACCGACGACAAAATAAACAAAAGATTATCTAATTGCATAGATTCAACCCCACCCCTAATAGGCCTACGCCAGGAGAAACTCTAACCCATAGAATTCCAAAAATCACAAAATTTACAATCTTTGAGAAGAGAAAGGGCAAATAATCTGTGAAACTCAGATTTGAACACAACTCCACCACACCAAGCATCCTCCCAAAATCTAAGAGTAAGATTGAAAATGGAAGATGTGCAAAACGGAGACAAAATTTGGGTTTTGTTAGGAATCAAACTCATATGCTTATTTTGTTAAATTAAATTGTAATGACATCGTAACATATATCTCTTATGTGTTGAGAATAAGACATACTCAAAATTGAACACCAAATAAAAATGATTGTGATCCATATCCCATGTTCAATATTATAAATTTTGTTTTTTCTCACATATCATCTACAAATTAATTTTATCAATTTATATACTTGATTGAATATCAAACAACTTTTAATATAAGAAATGGTAACAACGCCTAAGGTAACATGTATGTAGAAAATCGTACACCATGGAACCTCGAAATGTCCAAATAGATGCCGACTCCAAAAATGCAACTAATTCATATTTGTCATTTGATAAATTAAAATAATGCACCACTATGGAACCTGGGTATGTCCAAACAAATGCTGATTTGCAAAATGCAACCACCCCATATTTGTCTCTCGATTAATTAGAATAATACGCCATTATTCATCCATGTGCAACACATAGTTGGTTCTATAAATACCACATTTCAAAGAAGCAAAAATACAAAACAATTTAAAGAGTGATTTAATATCATGGCAGTTATAACTTCTGAGTTCGAGATTTCTTCTTCCATCCCAGCTTCCAAATTTTTCAATGCCTATCGTGACTTTAACAACATTGCACCAAAGGTCGATCCAGAAACATACAAAACCCTAGTGGACATCCAAGGTGATGGAGGCGCTGGAACTATCAGGGACATCTCTTTTGGGGATGGTTAGTAAGATCTAAATAGATTTTTATATATACTCTTTTAAATTATTTTAATGTTTGACTTGTATTTTGATTTTCTTTATCCAATTTACTGTGGGATAACACAGGCGTCCCATTTACAAGTGGAAAGTTGAAACTTGACGTCGTTGATAGCATCAACTTCAGTATTATATACACAATCTTTGAAGGAGACATCTTGATGGGACAACTAGATTCGATGACTCATCATGTGAAGTTTATACCTTCACCTGATGGAGGATGTGTATACAAGCCTACCATTGTGTATAATTGTAAAGGTGAAACTCAGCTTCCGGAGGAAGCTCTCAATATGGTAAAAGAAGGATTCAAAAAAACTTTCAAGGCCATTGAGGGGTTTATCCATGCAAATCCTCAAACTTATTGATCAATACCATATATATGGTGTGTCATGGTTCAGCAAAAATAAAGCGGATTTTAATCCGGTTATATTTTATATATGTACTCGGCTTGTTTGATATTTTATTTTCTTGTAATGTGATTTTTGAATATATCTAGAATCCCTTGCAAACATGTCCATGTAAACAATTTCTAGGATGTGATATGCATGTTATGAGCATTAATTTTACCATCATGCATGCAGAAATGATAGTCGCAAACCACAAAAGTCCATTCAATTTGCATTCTAGTGAATGAGAATTTTTATCGAGATAACCACCAGTTTTGAAATGGTTGCAAATCTATGAGACTGTAGAGAGGGAGGTGAGAAACAGTGGTTGATAACTGCTTGACATTTTGCTTTGAGTTACATTCATTATGATAAGCCATGCGATTTTTGTTAGAGATCTACCTGATGATACCTTTTTGCCTAAGAAAAGAAAACTGAACAGAAAAGGAAGGAAGGAAGAAGAGAACATGGCAAAACAGGGGAAGAATGAAAAAAACGCTAGCTGTGAAATACTTGCTGGAAAATATACTTTTATTGCTGACTACTTGATTAAATAAACATAAAACAATACCCTTATTTATACTATAACAGATGGTATCCTAAACTAACACAAATAATGCTTAAAAGGAAAGTTTCCATAAAAATTTCCAAAATGCCCCTGAGGCCTAATTCCTGAATTACGCCAAAAGTTTCAAGTAAATGGGATATTTTCTGTTTTGCAGCTTTTTTCTTACATCTTTTGTGAAGAGTTTTGGTAAGTCAATTGAGATTATACCAAAGTTGAAAGAAATGGATGGATTTAACCATGAAGAAGAATTAAACTTTATGAGATTTGTTTTCTGGTACTTCCAAGAACCTGTGTCTTTCATACTTCTATAAAAGATTTTGAGTTTTTATCTGTCATTCAACCAAAAATAAGATTTGACCTATTTGTCATGTGTGAGAGTCTCGACAAGAGTGCTTCACTTAGATATATCCAAGAGAGAATCCCAAAATATTGATTTACAAATTTTGTTAGTCTATATGTTAAGTGGCACTTAAAAAGGCTAAACAAATTCATTTTGTTATTCAGACTAAAAATATATACATCATTTGCATCCAAAAACACTGTCAGACTCTTGATGTAGAGAATATCAACCTGATTTCCGACCTCTTGCATTGCATTACCATAACGAAAAGATAAAATCATTCAAAAAAAAAAAGAGAACATTTGATGTTCCTTCATTTTTGGAATATATGAAAAACCATTAGGTTTATTAATCTTTTAAATCTTCAGTTCTAATCAGAATAATATTCATATTATACTTCGTTCGCATCCTTTGAGTATCGGGCTAAAAATCAGGGCAGGCCTACTTGGTGTCCCGAGCAACCCCTAAAATTTTACCGTGGAGCGCAAAACTTAGTCACAAATCTGTCACAATCGATCACATCCGTTGGAAATCCGTCACGTATCCACTGGAATTTCGTCACAAAATCCTTATAAGTGTACGTTTAATGTAAATATGTTTGTGTAACCCTTTTAGTGAGGGATTTATGACACCCTTTTTAGTGACAGATTTGTGATGTTAAACTGCCGTCGGAAATGAGTTATTTTTAGTAATGCAACCCTTAAAAAGATTATGCAACCATACGAAGAATGTACGACATATGTGTTATATTGAATAATTGATGTCTATTATATTAATTTGTTTATTATAAAGAATATTTATTTCTCTTTTTATTCTTTCATAGGGTTGGTTCTAAAATTAATTTACAAGAACCGTACCGCATTTTATCACATATCTAGATTTCATGAGTATTCGGTAAGTTATCTTGTTTCACAAACTTTTTTTTGTCATGCGTCATCTAACCTAACCATTTCTAATAAAAGTAATTTAAAGGTTAACCTTGTTAGAGACCGAGTAATTTTTGCATCTTAATGTTGGGTAATCTTAACATGAGTTATTGGTTAAGTCGGGTTATGGGTATTATCATATTAAATTATGTGTATCTTTATATAAATATAGATAGATTTGTTAATATAGTTTCCTGATTTATCTTCCGTAATGGATTGTCAGCAATGTATCTTCCCTATATATTGGGAGCTTTATTCAATAATAACACATGAGAGATATACCATTCTTTATGGTATGAGAGCCACAATAACCCTAAAAATTCTTCCAAGCCCATCGCCGCCTCTCAAATAGAAGCTACGTCTTATGTGTTCGTCCCTACAAATTCAAAATTGATTTCCACATATTCTCTCCATGATGTCTTAGAAGAAGGATAGTGATGCCAAGGTCATGACATTGCATCCAGCGTATTATTTTACCAATATCTAGCCAAAGATCTGAAACCTTAATAATAGTAATTAAAGCCTCATTGGATAGTCATCTTTCTAGATTCAAACAGATCTTTCTAGCTGAATGGTCTAGAAAGACCGTTTGATTTTCACAAAAAAATGAACTTTCCCGGTAAGATATGTCTTTCATAGAAAGCCCCAAAATCATATTTATCTGGATGAGTGGACATGAAAGACAATTATGACCGAAAACTCGCATCTTTCTTTTTTCTCTTCGGCGTTCTTCATTAGACATCATCGCATGCTCACAAAGCTCCCTACTTTGTCGGCTAGCGAGCCTCTCCTCGTCGGAGCACCGCTGCAGCCCGCCCCACATGTAACCATCTCATTTCTTATTTATTAATTTTTTGAATTCTTTAGATTGGAGAGTACCGAATGTGAACCTTCATCTGTTTCATCTTAATTTCTTTCTTCTGATTTTCAAGCATAGGATTTAGGACAATAATATATATATATATATATATATATATATATATATATATATATATATATATATATATATATATATATATATATATAGTTTCAGTCATAAATTCCGATTTTAACATGCATTTTGAGTAATTTTGATTTTTTATGACAATTTGTATTTTGTTTTTTAAATGATTATTGTTTAATTTTGATTTTTTTTAATGTCAATTTCCATGTTTTGATAATTAGAGGAAATTATAGTTTTAGCCCGTGTGGTTTGGTTATATTCCTAACCTTTAAAAATTTGACAATGTGCAATCCTTGTGGATTAAAGAAATTGCACTGCACAACCACAATCTAATTAAAAAGACCATTTACCCTTATTGTTATTATTATTATTATTATTATTATGTGATTGCTTATTTTTTTTATATTTACCGATTACATTTAATTTAACTTATTTATAATTCTATAATTTATATTATTTTTAAATTTTATTCGAATGTATTTTTTTTAATGTTTTTTTTATTTGGTAAATTTACATAACTTTTGAAAAGCTTTTCTAGTTTTTTTTTATTTTTTTATTTTTTTTATTTTTATTTTTTATTTTTTTTTAAAGGTTTTGTTCAAATATATTTTAATGTTTTTTTTTTGATCTTTTTGTTTTTTTTTTTTTATATTTTTGTAAAGCTTTTTATAAATATTTTTTGAATAAAAAATATAAAAACTTTGTTAAATGTGAATATGATTAACACATATTAGGTATAATTTTTTTTTATTTTAATAAGGTTATTATATAGGCTAACTGGATTTTGAAACGAGTATCAATGACTTCGAGTTCAATTTTTTTAGTTTTTGAATTTTTGTTATATTTTGTTCCAAGTGACAAATGCAAATCAAAATTCCTATAACTTAAACATATATGTAAATGTTCTTGAGTTCATTTTTTATTTTTAGAAATTTTGTTCATTTTCAAGTTATACAGTTTCCAATTAACCATTATATAACTTGAAAATCGTTTTCAAAATTCGGTTATCTTATCGATTAATCCTTTTAATAAAACAATTTTATACCTAATCTATGTTAATAATATTCACATTTAACAAACATTTTTACATTTTTTACAAATAACTATTTTAAAAAATATAAACAAACAAAACATCAATAAATATATATATATATATATATATATATATATATATATATATATATATATATATATATATATATATATTCTAACACATCAAAAACTAGAAAAAATTATTCAACAAAATATAAACAAACAAAATGTAAAAAAAAAACAATATATTCAAAAAAATGTCAAATAAGATCTAAATAATAAAAACTATAAATAAATAGAATAAAATTTATGCGGAAAAAAATAAACAATAATATATATATATATATATATATATATATATATATATATATATATATATATATATATATATATAAAAGATAAATAAAAATATAAAAGTAAGGGTAAAATGGTCTTTTTTAGTGAAAATATGATTTTTTTACTATACACTTTACAAAGTTGACTTTAATTAAGCAAGTTTGTCATGATTTTCTCAAATGTTTTTTATAGCACTTCTCTTTGATAATTGATAGTCATTTTTCAGTTTTGAAAATTCAACATGTTTCAGCTCTTTTGGTTTGCTTGGTTCATGTTTAAAGTGTTTTATACATGAACTAATCAACTTTTTATATTAACCATCATGTCTTGGATCTCAAATTAAAAAAAGGGAAAAGAAAAAAAAAACTTTATTTGTTGCATTTCTTTTCATCCTTGGATCTGCACGCAACTTCAAACACTTTCTTTTTTTAGATCAACTTCTTCTCTTATGTTTCGAGAGAGATTTATTGCAACTTTTAGGTTTGAATTTTTTATTTTATATATTACATAAATTTTTGACATAGAATAAATGGAAATGTTTTATATTCTTAATATATCTTGCGAATGAGTTAAATAGAAACAATTTCATTTGCTATCTACATGTTGCAAATTTAGGTATGTATATATATCAATCTTAGATGATGATCACATTGAGAATCTTATAAAATTTTGTCCAACTAAAGAAGTGATGGAACTTTTTAAGATGAAACCATTACTTTATAATGTTCTAATAAAAAAAATGAAAGCACATTGTTATAAGTAGCTACACATGGCACTTACAGAAGCTGCCAAAGAGCCCATATAGTTGAAGACTTTCTTATCAAAACCTGGAATCCGTTAGAATGATTGTTTACTGCATTATGACAACCAAAGTGTAGTTCACTTAACAATGAATCAGTGTTTCTTAATAGAAAAAAATACATTCAAATTACGTACAATTTCGTTCAAGAGTTAATCAATGAAGGAACTCTAAACTTGAAGAAAATCCTTGGAACAAAGAATCAGTTGATATGTTTGCCAAGGTGGTTACCACTGAAAAGTTGAAGCTTTGCATGACTTTAACTGGCCTTCCAAAAATTTGAAGAGAAGGGCTTGGTAGAAGAGAGAGAGAGAGAGAGAGAGGGGGGGGGGGGGAAAGAGAGAGAGAGAGAGAGAGAGTGAGAGAGAGTACTTTGAGGATTGGAAAAATTTAAATGACAGATGAAGTTGTTCAATCCTTTAAGTGGGAGAATTTTTGGGTATGAAGTCTTGTCCAACATGGACCACCTAGAATCAAGTGGAGCACTTTGATGGGGCACTTAGAATCAAGTGGAGCACTTGGAGGAACATGGATCACCTGGAGTTGTAACGGGGCACTTGGAGGTGAAATGGAGCATCATGGATCAATATGGAGCACTGGAGTTGGAGTGGATCATCAGGAAGTAGAATGGAGCATCAATGATGTGCCATGCATTATGATGCGCCATTAAAGTGCCTAGTGTGCCACTTTTGGCACACAGTGCACCACATTGATGCTTGATGCGCCACTCATGTGTTCTTAGTTTTGTATTGAAGTGTTACTAATGAACAAATAAGCAAGGATATGTCATTCAAGATGAAGATGCACCATTCATAAGGAAGGTTTGCCATTTTGGCTCCTAATGCGCCACTCAGGTGTCAGTTTCTCTAGGATGGTGAAGATTGTTCAATGTTGCTCAGAAGGATGAAGATGCTCTACATGGATGTTGCGTCATCTTTATGGTACATATGCCATCATGATGCGCTATCATGGCCATGATGCTCCATCATGTACTGGTTGGTGCTCATGAGGTTAAAGGTTCTAGAAGCGTTTACATGGCACTCCATGATTGGTTGGAAGTTCGGGCATCCCTCTAATGGGACAATTATGGATGGGTCTGGCCCATCATAATTATAGTTTCTATTACTTGCCTGTAAATACGCTCATATCCCCATCATTGTAAAATTGTTAGACTTCCGTGAGAGCTCAGAGTGAGATTTAATTTTGAGTGCTTGTAATAGTTTCAGAAAGTTAATAAAATCATCTTTCTCTCTCTCTCTCTCCCCCGTGGATGTAGGTCACCTTGACCTAACCACGTTAAATAATGTGTTCTTTTTGCTTACGTTTTTCAGAAGATTTGTTTTCGTGAGTTTCATCGAAGCTTTTTTGATACTTTTTTAAGGTGCTTAACTTGTTTTGTTGTCACCCAACATAAGTGAGTGGCAATGACTTTCCAAAATAAAATGTATACTCTATTTAATAAATAAAAATGGATTACATTAGTTGTTGTTTCAAAATAATTGGATGAAAGAACGAAAGAATAACATTCTTTAAAATTAAATTGCATAAAAAATGATAATGTGGGTTGATGTGGAGAAAAGAAAGGGTGTATTATGAAATGAATAGGGATACTTGATCTATTAAAACATTTTATTAGCTTCGAGTAAAAACAATTGTATGTATTCGAACCCATTAAGTTTTTATATATCAAATACATTAAGTAAAAATGCACCATCTAAGCAAACTATAGTAGTATTTAGACGAATATTTGTTTGCAATATGATTATGATTTATGATCTTCATAATAGTTTTATAAGCATAAAAATAAGTTCATTTAAATAGTGCAAATAAATAGGCTCTTCATCATGAATTGTGCAAATATTATATTTTTATCCAAGCAGAAATTATATTTTTATAACTCATATCATGTGTAAGATTTTTGGTGTGTTTTCGCAAACTAGTTATAGTTGGAAGTTCGAAGTTAAAACTTTTTTTGTGGAATTTTGTTCTATAAAATTACAATGTAGGATTTGTCCCACATAGGAGGAAGAGAAAACATTTCTCCACCTTATAAGTCTTGTCCCACTCATTTAATCAAATGGATCAAGTAATGGGTTAAGTATCTTTGGTTTGGGTTGTGGTGTTGGACTACTCAAATTGGGCTAGTAGTAGTCTTGGATTTATTAAATATTAATGGTCATTGATAGGACCATTGGCCTTGGGGCTTGTAACATCCCAAAAAATGGTCCAAAAATTTTGTTTTAAAATCATTTAAGAAAACCATAATTCATCTGACATCGCAATAAAGATCATAATTCATGTATCTCAAATCATCCTAAAAAATATTGCATAATAATCATGTGTCAAAATATCAGAGTAAATCATCCCAGACTAAAAGTTGTGGTGTGTGCCGTGTAGTCATCCGGACCTCTTCCCCTTGCTAGTGGAAGTACCTGAAACCAAAACTGAAAATTGTAAACACAAAGCTTAGCGGTCTCCACAAGCTATCACATATACATATGCACATAACAACATACATTGGGCCTAGCCCGCTAACTCGAGCCCCGTCTGACATCGAACAAATAAAGCATCAGTCCCCGCTCGGTATATAGATTTGTTTCTAGCAGTACCTGCCTATCTCTGGGCCACGCCCGCTATATGCATACAAACATATAATCATAATCATGCTAATACATAAAAATCAAACACAACACTATAGCTACTAGTCTCAAGGCCTCACCTATCTTAGGCCCCTCCCCTACTCTACTAATAATGAGATATGGAATCTCATCCACACTAAGCTAGTAATGAGATACGGGACCCTGCTCACACTCACCTCCCTACCAAGCACATACAAGTATCACAAAGACAACAAATATAACTAAACATGCATTCCTTCCTCGGGTACCACCCGACATTGAACCGTAGTTCGGAAACATACATATAAACCTTCATTGGGCCTCACCCACGCATCGGACAAAATTTTGAAAACATATAAGCTACATCGGCATTTGTACCTTCGACACGTTCCTACTAGTGAAAACTCACCTCTCGCTGCTAGCGGGCTGATCCCCGAACTACTGATCTATCGACTCCCAGAGCTATCATTACCAACATAATACTTAGTCAAGAACTGATAATCCTTCTTAGGGTAGAATGACCATTTTACCCCTGGTCAAAGTCAAAGTCAATGCTTGGTCAAGGTTAAAGTCAACACCCTAAATTGACTCAACTCGTTGAGTCATCCTCCTGTCTCGTTGAGTTCCTTCGCTACTAATAGTTGTGGCAGAATGAGTCAACTTGTTGAGTCCCTCTTCAGACTCGTCGAGTTCTGCCCTGTACAAAATCACGACAAACCGACTAAACTCCTCGAATCCCTCACTGGACTAGTCCCTCTGTCTGTTTGGGCCATCTTAACAGATTAAGCCCCTATTCTCCAGAGGAAAACTCCATACAACTTCTACATACTGAAAGGGCCCTCCTAAGGATAAAGTCTAACATGTAAAGTCTAAGACTTTCCTTCCATGCATGGCCCTTTTGGGCTTAAAAGGCCAACATAACACCTTAGAGCTTGCATGGGGGCTGTAATGGCATAAAGTTTGCACCTTTATGCCTTAACAACCCTTAATGATTCCAGATCTGAAGGGATCCTTGCTTGGGACGTCCAAATGCCAAGGGTCAAGGTTCTTGGACCAAAAACCCTCCTAAAATGAAAAGATAGAGATCTATCAAGCTACTAAGCAAGGTTGAGACTTGCTTACCAGAAAATGGAGAGGATAAGGTGTTGCTTTTGGATCTACTAACTCCCTTCTAAATCTCCAAGCTTCTTCTCTACTTCACAAGCTTCAAATACCTAAAGTTCACTAAAAAATGGCTCACAAACTCACTTAAAGCTCTAGGGTTTCATGGATTAGGGCTTAGGACTTGGAGGTTGGAAATGAGGCCATAAGATGCTTAATTAGGCCATAAGATGAAATGAGGCCATAAGATGGGATTTAAGATGCTTAATTAGGGTGCAAAACCCCGAAATTAGGGTTCCATTATGGAAAATCTACTCGCCGAGTTGAGGGCTCTCAACTCATCGAGTAGGTTGTTGAAAACCCACGCCCCTTTCTTATTCCTACTAGTCGAGTTATCCTCCTTGGACTCGACGAGTTGACCTTCAATTTTCATAACATCTTTCCTTTATTAGCCTTCTTCTTTTCTAGGTGTTACAACTCACCCCCACTTAAACTGAACTTCATCCTCTAAGTCCTCTATAATCACCTACCCCTCAAACATCTCATGAACCATTCCTACAGCTTTCCTCCTACCTGTCCTGGGCTAACTGGTGTTTCCCACCGTCATCGGCATTAACAATCCTGGAAGTACAACTATCTTCCTGCGCAATCAATGGCCTTCCCAAGGCAACCAAACCCAACGATCAAACCCTTCCAAACCTGAAGAAAGATCACCCTTACTGTCATACAGAGAACTGCTTCTGTCTTTCTGAGATATGAAATCTATAATGTTAGTCTCCCTATCGAACCGCCTATCCTCCAAAAACTACCATGCGAAAACCTCATCAAATAACTTTTCAACCATAAAATTTCTCACTCTGATTATCTCAATGCTACCATCTGAAACAAAATACTTGTCTATAATTAGCTATAGAATACTTATACTTAATAGAAGGCTTAGATAATCCTTCAAGTAGAAGATTCATCCCTGAAATGGTTAGACTCAGACGAGAGCTAAACAACAAAGTCAAATCAACTACTCTGAGATTATCCAATCCAGCTGTAAGTGTCTTCGCTCTTCCGATCCGCAAGCCACCTTACGGACAAAAACATTATAATCATTACTTCTACCCGAACATCACGCTGCCTCTTATCTAACTTTCGAAGCAACCAGGACCTCCTTGGTCCAACTTATCTATCCACTATCTTGAATACTAGATTCCACCCGGTTAGTGAACCAATGATCACCCTCTCATTCGCTCCCAGCGAATTCCGAAGGAAACTTCGGCTATTGAAACTGCTCTATCCACATTGCCACTCATGGCTCTGTAAATCCTAAAATCCCCGCTTCTATATCTTGACCCTACAGTCTCTGCTAGGTCCCACCTGCCTTGATACGATCATGAGGGCCTCGCCCACGGGTCTCACCCAAATCATACTACTAAACGGTCTTCCCCTTGGTATCACCTATCTATGGCTACGCAGGTACAACTCCTTTGAGTTCTATCTACCTATCCATTCCTGATTCTGATCACGCTAACTACAAGATACATGCCTTACCCACACTTTGCTGTCTAGGAGATACGGGTCCCCGCCCAACATCTGGTATCTGGCTGCTAATGAATGTTGTGGCTAACCCACAGTCTTACAACATTTTCCATGCTGATCATGCCACGACTTAACATCCCAGCTAAATTCGCGTTCTTGATGGAATTTCCCCTCAACCTGATTCCCAAAACCAACTATGGAACACCAAAAAACATGAACCCTACGTTGGGAAGTTTCCCAAACTTCCAACTTCCATACCCCTCAATCCAATCAGCCACTTTGAATACCTTCCTTCATGAAGAGAATGAGAAATCATCCTAAATCCACACTTCCTTCTGTGCCCGAACCCTTGGAGAACTCTCCCCCATTTTCGTTCAACTAACATCTTATAGCACCCCTGGCTTGAAAGATCCCCAATCCTTCGTATCATTCAATGATCAATCTTGCTGTCAACCAAAGCTTACCATTGTTAGTGTTCCCAAAACTAACCGACACTAATGTAGTAAGACCCTTGAAAACTATAAGAACACTTCTTGGGTTCCATTCACACTCGCTACAGCTACCGCATCCTAAGATCCCACTTTATACGGATACGCCCCCACACTACTGCTCATATGGATGCGAGAAAATAGCAATAAAATCATTAATAAAAACTGATAGAAAGGCAAAAGTTACATACCATCAACATCAGAAGTTGCTCGCATCTCCTCTGTAATCAACTGGAAATCCCTGCTCCTCTCCGTAGGCACCTCTGCCCGGCCCTGACAGTTGTTAGTGATCTTCAATGTTGTAGGGTAGGTGCTATCACCTGTCTCATTGTAGCCAAACTCGGATATTGGGCCTTCTTGTGGCCAAGCTGACTGCAATGGAAGCATATCAGGTCTGATCCCTTGGTGGTGGCAGCAGTACAATCCCTGCTATAATGATCGATCTGGCCCCACCTAAAGCAACTAGAATCGCCACCACTGCCACTCCTACACGCACCCTCATGTGTCCTGCCGCACTTACCACACCGGCTATGGTCCTGATGGCCTCTCAATCTAGAATATGATGTATTGGGCCTCTTGCCCAATCCCACGGATGTTTGAACCTCATCCAACTTCCTTTTCCTACCCGCATCTAATTTGATCTTCCTCTCCCTAGCTTGAGCGATCATATCCTCTAACATCTTGTAGCTGGACCGGCTCACGAACTGTCTAATGTCACTCCTCAGCATCTCGTGGTACCGAGCCTTCTTCATCTCCTCGTCTGCCACATACTGTGGAACAAGAATTTCTCTATTTTTTAATTTAGCGGTGATCTCTGCCATTGTCTCTGTAGTCTGTTGGAGGTCCTGGAGCTCCTGTGCTAACTGTTGCACCTCAATAACTGGTGCAAACTCGGCCTTGAACCTGGCTGAGAAAGTAGTCCATGTCATCGCGTCCAACGCGACATCATCCCTAAAAGCATGTCCAACCTCCTCCCACCAATCACGTGCTCTGTCCTTCAGAAGACAGGAGGCGAGTCGGACCTTGTCCCTCTCGGGACATCGGCTAGAACGGAAGGCGTTGGCGACATCTGCCAACCACCGGCTGCTAGCAATGGGGTCCTTAGCCCCATGATAGTCTGGAGCTCCACAGGATCTAAACTCCCTGAATGTCAATGTGTGCACGCTTGCCATGGCCGCCATCTCAGTGCGGAACGCACCCAACCTCTCATCTAAAATCTCCATATTGCCTCTTTTACTATACCAAAGATCACAGGAGTCTGGTTTAAAATACTATGCATAATCTTGGCTGAAATAAATGCTCTCATCTGCTCATCCAGCTACCCGGGTTTAGAGCCCGAGCCTGATCGCTCACCCGCACCTAAACTGCCCACTGGTCTACCACATAGCATCACCATGCTGCAATATAACATAACCATTAGAATACTCATCACTATCAAGGGATCACATACGCACTACAAGTTTCCAGGTTCTATCTCAGCCCTCCTTCATTCAAGTAGGGATCCTCTGCTTTCAATAGTACGAGCCCATACTACCTTCCACATCTGTCCGTACTTTCCTTAATGATTTCCTTGACTCCACCAAGTCCCTTTCACTACTACTACTCCTAGCACTAAACTCATCCTAGGCTTGCCAAAGGGTAATCATCATCCCCTTCTCCACCATCAGTTGCATAAGAAGTCCATGCTATCTCCCCTTAACTAGCTCTCGAATACCATTACATATCAGTAAGACAAGATAATTTTTCAAATGAGAGGTGCTACCCTACAACGGTTAGACTCAAATGAAAGCTGCGAAATAGAGCTAGACCTAACATTTTGAAATTATTTAGTCCTTTTAATATGTAACTTAACATATTCATTTACTAGTTAGTAAAAGATAAATAGAAATCCTAAAAGCACAAAGCAAGAAGCATTCGAGCATTTAGTATACATAATCAAGCATATCCTAATCAGTGCATAATATCACTGACTAAACTGTACTAGCATGCAGTTCATAAAGTTGATACATATATAACATGCACATAAGGCATCCTTCCTAGATACTTAGCCCGAATCTAGCATGAAATTCTCATAATCATATCATAACACAAACTTGTATGGGTAATTTAGGAGTACTTACTTGAGCTCGGCTAATTACATGCATCACACTCTCTTCTCTTTTTCACAGTTCTTTTCTCTTTTCCAAAATTCTTTTCTTTTTCTGAAATTCCTTTTTATAAAAATGATTTATATTGAAATTTTCATACCAAGTCCTTAGTTTAAGTTCAGACACACTCGAGAGTGTGCCCGAATCCCTCAAATCAAGGCTCTGATACCAACTTGTAACATCCCAAAAATACGGTCCGAAAATTTTGTTTTAAAATTATTTAAGAAAACCATAATTCATCTAACATCACAATAAAGATCATAATTCATGTATCTCAAATCATCATAACAAAATACTGTATAAAAGTCATGCTTCAAAATATTAGAGTAAATCATCCCAGGCTAAAAGTTGTGGTGTGTGTCATGCAGTCATCCCGAGCTCTTCCCCTTGCTAGTGGAAGTACCTGAAACCAAAACAGAAAATTGTAAGCACCAAGCTTAGTGAGTCTCCCCAAGCTACCACATACCATACATATAAGCACATAACAACATACATTGGGCATAGCTCACTACCTCAGGCCCTGCCTGACATCGGAAGAATGTGGCATCAGGCCCCGCCTGGCATAAGGCCACGATCGGTATACATATTTGTTTCTACTAGGCCCCGCCAATCTCTGGGCCTCACCGGTTATACACATACAAACATATAATCATAATCATGCTAATACATAAATGTCAAACACAACAATATAACTACTAGTCTCAAGGCCCCACCTATTTTTGACCCCGCTCCTACTCTACTAATAATGAGATATGGAACCCCATCCACACTCAGCTAGTGATGAGATATGGGACCCCGCCCACACTCACCTCCCTACCAGGCACATACAAGTATCACAAAGACAACAAGTATAACTAAACATGCATTCCTTCCTCAGGTACCACCCGACATTGAACCGTAGTTTAGAAACATACATATAAACCTTCCTCAGGCCTCACCCATGGATCGGACCAAAATCCGGAAACATATAAGCTACATCGGGATATCCCCAACATACTGTAACACACATAAACGGGCCGGCATTGGTGCCTTCAATCCATTCCTACTAGAGAAAACTCACCTCACAAGCTGACTCCAGAATCCCTCAAATAAACCTCTTGCTGCTAGCTGGCAGATCCCCAAACTGATGATCTCTCGACTCCCCGAGCTATCACTACCAACATAATACTTAGTCAAGAACTGATAATCCTTCTTAGGGTAGAATGACCATTTTACTCGTGGTCAAAGTCAAAGTTAACGCTTGGTCAAGGTCAAAGTCAACACCCCAATTTGACTCAACTCGTTGAGCCATCCTCTTGACTCGCCGAGTTCCTTCGCTACTCATAGTCATGGCAAAACGAGTCAAATTGTTGAGTCCCTCTTCAGAATCGTCGAGTTCTGCACTGTACAAAATCGGGACAAACCGACTCAACTCGTCGAGTCCCTCACTGGACTCGTTGAGT